>NC_041406.2:81394568-81672068 GCF_900747795.2 Erpetoichthys calabaricus
AGTGCATCCCTTATATTCCTTATTTCATTGGCCATATCTCTTACAGCATCCACTATTGCATTTTGTGACTCCAGAACAGTATCCATCAGCCCAAAGCCAGATGGTCACCTGGTGGTTTCCGAGGCAGAGGTGTGTGCGCAGCCAGTGCCCGAAGATTTGCTGTGCACAGCAGCACCATTACCACCTGGATTTGCATCCTCTGCATGGGGGTCAGCTTTTGCAATATTGCCTGAAACACAATAAACAGATGGTGGACTGCAACTCACCTTTTCACATTGACTTTGATATCTGACCACTTCTTTTTTATTTCAGGCACTGTGTGGCTTTTTGAACTTGAACATTCAAATGTCTCTGCCATGCTGTGTTACTCAATCAATTTCCATTTGTTGCTTATACCACTGCTTAAGCCAACAAATAGTATGTTTTTCCTTACCTCCACTTTGCATTTGCTGAAATTCTTTTTTCCACATACCTTTGCCATTATCTTTTAAAAAAACTAGGGGCTATTAAATTATTGTTAAAAAAAAATTATTGTGAAATTGTTAAATTTCACATTCATTGGGTTTTATAAAGGGGAAGTGCATGGAACTTGGCATACTCAGTTTTATGCGTCTGGATTTTGTGTGCTTATGCATGTTTCCAGTTTCATCCATACACCATGCATTAGTGTGAATTCTACGCACGTTATACGTGAGGCCCCTGGTTCTTTGCAGTTAGTGAGTCTTGGACTTGTGAGTGATGAGCTTGTGAAATTGGGAGGTGGTGTGAGCTGGAGTTAGTTCTGTGGAGAGTATGGATGAGTAATTTCACAAAGACGCTAGAGTGAACTGTGGGTAATGAGCACTTGATTATAAAGAAAGGGTGTGTAAAAAGCAATTTTAAAAGAAGCTACATGTTGTTATCATATACTGGCTCACCAAAATTCAAATCTGAGGCACTGTCTCAAGGAAAAGACCCCAGCCTTCAAATAAGGCCTATTATCAAAAATCCACCCAACCCCCCAAACTGTAGAAGTAGGCTTCCGGCATGCACAGGGCCAACAAAAACAAAAATAATAATTGAAGCCTAATAAAATACACATGAAAAGAAAACAAATACATATTCAAGGAAATAACTCATCAAAGACAATAAACTAAATAAATAAAAAGTTGTAAGAAATACAGTATCAAAACCAGAAGGACTTGACTTGAGTCTTAATTTTCCTAACTTGGTTTGCTTAACAATATTTAAAATAAGAAGTCTTGACTTAGACTTGCTTATCAATGACATGCAACTCAACTTAGGTAGGTGACTAACAAACTCTCATGTTATATCATCACAATTATTATTTTTCAAATTTCATTCCTTTAATTTACATTCTGTTAATATACACTTTGCACTCCATACCTGTGTAAGTTATCAGGTCTAACCAGAGTGTTCCAAGGCAAAAGCACTGAGGATGATCGATTTTGGCTACTCTCAGTTTAAATACAAATTACACAGCAAAGAGTCAAATGGAAATATCTTTTACAACAACATCTTTTAACTTTCATTTGTCATTTCAAGATTCATAAACACAGTAATGCTAGCTAGGAAGTTGGTCCTAAATACTGTGATTGAAATTTATTCTTCAAATAATGTACCAATTCATCCGTGGAACTTGCCGTCTGTCTCCTCAGCAGCACCTCCGATGACTTATTCTGCCCCTCTCTAACCCCAGTCCACACTCTCCCTTCTCCAATTCAAGTCTCCCTCTGCTCACATGTGGTTCAAGTGTGATGCAGAGTCAACTTGTTTTCTTATCTCCTTGTACTGCCGATCCAAGTGAGTATCTGTCCTGCTGTCAAGGGTTGAGAGTGCTTTATTATACAATAGGTAATATCTGATCATTTCTCTTCTTCCAGCGTTGTGCAAGGCTAGTATTAATGACACTGTCTCCATTTGTAGCTCACAGCTTTTGGAGTTTTCTATAAGGATCGAGATATCACAATATGCTACCCGTGATATTCTACCTGAGACACAGAGAACATGAATTAGATCAGATGCTTAATATAAACTAAGTGATACTGGAGTTAAGTTTGCTTTATGTACTTTGTAAGAGGGGGACATTTTTTGTACACTGGGTGGTTCCATAAGGCACCCATTGTTGGGACTGGGGGTGAGAAGTTACAAGGAAAATTTCCTGGGTAATCCCGTTACTGATGTTGTCATGGCTCTCTGCAGGATGTAGGTATTTGCCGTATTGCAAAGGAGTCACCGCTTTGAAGTTTTTGACTGGTTGAAATTACAAACAATACCAAGTTGTGATAACAGAACTGCTCCTTCCTTGGAGGATGTCTGTATTTACCTGACTTTGAAATTAACATGTTTGACAATATTGGTTTCTAATCAGCAGATCTGTACTCATTAATGGTTGGTAACAATACATTTTGTTAACTTGTGTTTTCATTAACTGTTAAACCCAGGAAATTTAGATGTGCTATTGTTTAAACCGATTGTCCAGGACTGACAACGGCAGGGACTGAAGGAGATTTAAACTTCAGGGCAGGAGAAGGCAGAGGAGGGACGGTCCACTAAGAACGCTGCCAAGACACTCGGACAGAGCAAAGGGGCTCGTAGGCAGACGAGGGTACCTGGCTGGCACGATGTGAGGCACAAGGACGGCAACACTTACTTCCAGGGAGGCAGAGACAGCTCCACAAGGAGACACCAGTTGTGGGTCCAGCGAAAGAGGGAAGTCGCATGAAAGGACCAAGCAAAGCTGGCAGACGAGAAATGAGGCGTGCCTAGGTCACAGTAACACAAGGAGCCCAGAGTGGAAAAAAAGGAACGACGAAGAGACGCTGACAAGCATTCAACAATTTGCAAAAACGTCTGTTGGGAAATGAGTGTCCGGTGAACAGAGTGCATCCGTGGACAGTTGAATGATTAAGTGTTGGGGTAACACAGTGTGCAAACTGGACTCTGCACCACTAAAGGTTGTATCCTCCAATTTTTGTTTTTAACAGACTTTTAGAGTGTGGACTGTGTGCTTTCCTTTTTTTAAAAAAAAGGAATTTCGTACCTGCTATTGTTACATTTTTTTGTTATGTTCGTTTATTTTTTAATTTACTTTATTGTCTTGTGTAATAGAAGTTACTGTTGCTTTTCCTGAAATTACTGTTGTGTCTTTCATTGTGTGTTTACTCACCGCCCAATTTAAAGAACCCTGTGTGCAATTTTCTGTAAATCTCAAGAGTTCCCAATCTCTTAATAAAACTGGGTGGCGTAGTCGGATATTTTAATGGTGTCTAAGTTAGATTTCCTGTGAGTGTGACCAGACACCTGTCACATACTTAATTCAATGACTGCATTCTAGTGTCGAAAACTAATACAGATAGTCAATCCTAGTGGTGTTTCATTGTTTCATGAGACATGAAAATATATTGTCTACTAAAAACAAGCATTACCCAAGCTAGGCACTGACAAACATATATATTAAACAGCTGGCGTGTAAATATATTGTTGTACCTAGACAGAGGTTAGGTGTATGTCTTCTCACTATGATTTGACTTGTTTGAATAAAACCAGTGACTTGGCTTGCTTGAATGTAATCATTATAATTTATGACTTAACATGAAACTTTAAGGTCAAGACTTGAAGCTTATTTGAGACTTGCATATGTAGGATTTAGTCCCATTCCTTATAATAGCATTTGTGCTGTAGCCTGTGCTTGAAAAATTAAAAGAATACACACAAAACAATAAACAGTATTGTCCATAATAATAAGGAATATGGTGTTATTTTATGTATAGTATTTATTCTTGTTGTATAACATGTTATGAATTTCTACTTTTATTTATGAGTATTTTTCTAATATTTCACTGATGTTATGACTTTAATATTTTGTATTTTTGTTTTTCATGGGCACCACCATTTTTTGTTTCTGGATTTCATATGGGTGGCCATTTTGATTGTGTTTAGTGGCAAGATTTGGGTAATTGAAAAGACAACCATTTGAGTCACTAGTTCTAGACAAAACAGACTAGCATTCAAATAATTTAAAAAGACTTCTGGTTTTAACTTCAGTTTTGTCTCAACTACAGCTGTTTATATCTGTTAACTTTGTTGAATGCCCTGATGACTTTTGGCTTTCTAAGATAAAAAAGAACAGCACAGTTAACAATACATGTTTCTGGGTCCATTTTACAGAGAATATAACACCTGTTATGTCACACATAATTAAAATTATGCTCACACCCCAATTATCACTGAAGTGACATCATGATACAATCTTTGCAATTCAGAAAATAACTGGATAATAACCCGGCTACACCTTCCTGAAGATTTAGGTATAATAATATTTTTTTCTCCAGCGGCCTAGAGTTTTTTTTTTATTTTTCTCTGTCCTCCGTGGTCATCGGACCTTACTTTATTCTTTGTTAATTAGTATTGCCTAATTTCTTTTTTCTTCATCTTGTAAAGCACTTTGAGTTACATAATTTGTATGAAACGTGATATATAAATAAATTAAGTTGTTGTTGTCCTCTGTATATATGACAATAATGACCCTATAAACCTGTCTTCTAAAGGCATGAATATAAATTGAACTTGCTACTATAAATTATAGATGTGAGTGTTTTGTTTCTGTGAATATGACATATAATGGACTGATATCCTATGTATAATTAGTTTCTGTCTTGACTGTGATGCTGCCAGCATGGGATCCAGCTCCCTTCACCACTCTACACCTACAGTTGTTTTCAGAAAAATAATGACAGGATTGAAATTTTGCACTTCTTGCAATCCTTTTATTTTTCTACAACTATATGTCATAATTCATTCCAGTTGTCAATTTGATTTGCAAACTACCACTAAAATACACAGAAGAAGAAGAAGAGGCATTCTAGATATCAGGAATCATATTATGCACCATATATTTTGAAATTATGGAGTTATTTACAATGCTGTCTTCGATGCTGTATTCCATCCATCCATTTTCCAACCCACTGAATCCGAACACAGGGTCACTATTCAAAAAGGTAAATTCTGTGTAAATCGAATTCTACAAATGTATGGTGTTCATCATTGTGCATTGTGAATCATTCTTGTCCCTAAATGCTCAATGTAAGCTCACGTAACTGCACTGAACTGCTAATTCTAAACAGTTAAATATAATTCAATAAAGTTTTATTTGTAATTGTAATTTATTATTTTTTATTAGTGCCCTGCATAAAAGGTTCCATATAAATACTGATTTTATTTTAAACAGTACCTTAAACTTCTCATATAATGCAGTACATGGATGTCAGCACCTCAACAGGGAAGATAAAACGTAAGCAAAATGTACTCAAAAACAAGTTTTGTTTAAAGTGCCCTGGCTAGTCTCCCTGTATATGATACTTTCATTTAAATGTTACAATTCGTTAAGAAGAAACGTATTAAAGGTGTTCTAGAAGAGAATTTGTTGCTTTTATATAAATAGCATATGAAGTGGAAGACAATGGAAACGTCAACATAGTGTTTATTAAATTCAGCCACTCTTCTACATTCTACATTAGGTGTTAATTGCCTGGTAGCCTGATCATAATAAGCTGAGAAAAACAACAATCACTTACAATGCTTTGTTGTTGACTGTAACATTTTATGGATGCAAGCTCCAAACAATGATAACATAAATGAACAACTTTTTGTGAAATGTACTACTATAGCACCTGGACACATATGTTAGGAATATGATTCTTTTATAAAAGTGTAAAACAATTAAATAGCATGCAATACATATATGGAAAACATGCTTTTTTCTCTGTGCATGATACATGATGTATTGTACAGGTGACAAACAATTCTAAACAGTTTCGATGTCTTTTAAATATTTACATTTTCCAAGATCAGCGCCTTCAATACCATCCAACCATCCTTGTTAAGGGGTAAACTAAAAGATATGCAGGTGGATGAGACTATGGTGTCCTAGATAATGGACTGTCAGGCAGACCGCAGTTTGTCAGACTCAAGAACTGTGTTTTTGATATGGATGTGAGCAACAGTGGAGCACCACAAGGAACGATCCTGTCTCTGTACACCTCACGCTATAAATATGACACCAGGTCATGTCACTTGCAGAAATCCTAAGATGATTCTGCAATTATGGGGTGTATTGATAAAGGGGATGAGACAGAGTATAGGAGTCAGGTGGAAATGTTTCTTGGTACAAAAAGAATTGTCTGCTTCTTAACATCAGCAAAACCAAGGAACTGGTTTTTGACTTTTGCTGCACAAAAGAGCCTCTATCAATGCCCAGGGCGTAGATATAGAGGTGGTGCACTCCTACAGATACTTATGGGTCCAAATCAATGAGAGGTTGGACTGGTCTCTGAGCACAGAGGAACTATATAAGGTTTTATAAATTTAATCTGGAAAGTGACATTCTTCACATTTTTTACAACTCTTTGGAGGTCAGTGCAGTTTTCTATGCTATACTGTGCGGGGCTGCTAACATCACTTCAAGGGAGGCCCACTTAATCAACAAGCTAATTAAAAGGGTAGGCCCAGTTAAGGGATGCATTCTGGATCTCCTGGAGGTAGTAGGGGAGGAAAGAATGTAAAGAAAACTGAGTGCCTTTATGAACAAAGCTATACATCCTCTCTCTGACACACTAACACTGAGTACCTTCATCCAACGAGTTATTCAGCAGAAGTGTGTCAAGAAACACAAATAGGATTCCTTTATACCAACCTGTATAGTGCCTCACTGTGACTGTGATTTCCAAGTCAGAAGTTTTCTTTCTTTTTAATTTTCTTTTTTTTTTAGTTATTCTGGTATGTGTTCTGACAGTAGTGTGCGTGTATATATGTATGTATGTTTATCTATATGTTTATGTATTTATTTATTTAAAGAGCTTCTGTAAAAAGCCAAATTTCCCCCTTGGGACAAATAAACCTCAATCAATCTGTTTATCTATGTATTAGAATATTGGTGTTTTAGACCAGGGGTCACCAACTCTGGTCCTGGAGGACCACCGTGGCTGCAGGTTTTCATTCTAACCCTTTATTAATGAGTGTTCTGTTTTTGCTGCTAATTAACTTCTTTTGAATTAATTTGAATTGACTTGCTCTTGAAGACTTGGACTCCTTAATTGTTTCTTTTTCCTTAATTAGCAGCCAAACAATATTGAGATAGAAAATGAGCCAAAACAACTGGTGTCTGTCATACAATATCTGAAAATAAAGAACAATGAAGCTCTCAGGAATGTTGATCTGCTCAGGTCTCCAAAACATTTGACCAGTGCTCTTAGAAAAGAGAACATCAACAATTTTGGAAATGTTATTATTGCACAATGAGAGCAGCAACAAGCCATGGAATTAAAGAACGGGTTTAATTAACAACAACAAGTATTGGTACCTCATTAAGCAGCTGGTTGGAGTGAAATTGGTTGGCAGCTGAGGCCCTGACTTAGTTGGTCTTCTGTTGGCACACTCAGTTCACATTTCATTTCTGTTTGGGTGCCATTTAAGGAAAGAAATGAAGCAATTCAGAGGAATGATGAAGAAATTAAGGGGAACAAATCTTAAAAAAGCAATTCAATTAAAATGAATTCACAAGAAGTTAGTTAGCAGCACAAACAGGGCACTCATTAAAAAAGGGTTAGAATGAAAACCTGCAGCCACGGTCGGTCTTCCAGGACTGGAGTTGGCGACCCCTGTTTTAGACATCTTTGTCAAAGTCTATTCTTTTGCCCATAATCAGTTTGATTATATGAAGAAGACATATTGGTATACTTTAGTATTTATTCTCATCAAGAATGACATTTCTACATGTTTTTTGTAAAAAATTAGTGTAAAGATACACTTTTAACAAAGCAAATAAATTAAGTAGTTTTCATTACAAGCGGGATAACTGTTTTAGTTTATCAAGTTAAACTCTATACCACCCTTCAAGATGCTGAAATTAATTTTACAAATTCTTCTTGGCTTAATTTGGCTATTTTTTTAAAGCATACCTAGACTAAATGTGCTCTGTCATCCTGCTAAACAGCCACACCACAAGGAAAAATGTCACCAAATGGGAGGCAGCTAGTAACTGAGAACATTACAGTAATACTAAACAACAGATCTTGTATCTAATGGAATTTGGCAGTCCCAGAATATAACCAGTAAAACACATCCCATCATGAAAAGGAAAAAATCTGTTCTTTTATTGTTGGCTGTTGACATAATGTAGGTTGCAGTTTCTACATACATGTAGCCTTTATTTTTTTATTTATTTTAAAATTAACTTATACATTCCTTACCATTACTGCACATAAATGTATTATGTTTAAATACATAATGCCTATCACTAAAATAATATAATTTTACATGTTTCTGTAACAAAGCTCACAGTCAAAAGTGTCAGAAGACTCCGGGGCTAGAGGAATGTTCCTTTAACCCAACAAGCTAACTGCTCATTTTTGCACTCCACTGGAAAGTGTGAAATTGTGGGTTCATTTCCCAGAGGGTATATGACTTATGGTGAAGCTCTAAAGTAATCTGCAATATGTATACCATATATATTAATAATAACACATATATGATAGTCATGTTTTGTAAAATAAAATGCAGCTTTAATTTATTACATATACTTACACATTTAATTTTTCATAGAAATATAAGGCTTTACATTGTTCACAACTGACTACTTCCAAATATAACACGTTCACTTCACGTTTTTCCTCAGGTCCTATGGCTTTGATCCTGTACCCCTAATCATGTGCACATAGGGTTAATTGCAATTCCCAATGGCAACAGTGTTGGTATAAGAGTGTGGGTGTGCATATGATGGTTCTTTCAAAGAACTGGTAAACAACGAAAAACTGTTCAGAGAAGGTACCATCTTACAGACATTATAGTTCTATTGTGAAATTAAGGATCCAAGGGGAAATGACACAAAGAGGGGCAGGATTGGGAGGGTATTTCTGCCTGATATAAATACATTGTACATGGTACCTGGTACCAGAGTACTTTAGGCCAAAGGTCAATGATTGAATTTTTAAATGTGTTTTCTGATTTGAGATCATGCTGTGGAAACTTGGGTAAAGAGAGGTGTTGAGAGGTCCACTGATCACCACTTGGTGGTGATCTGGCGTAGTGGAATGGAGTGCTTGCTGGAAAGACCAAGAGGACACAAATGAGTTGTGAGGTTGTGCTGGGAATGACTATAGGTTGTCTCTGTTCACATTTAATCCAGCTGTCACTTGTGGAATAGCTTCTACTGCATCTTAGGAGAGGTTGGAGACATAGAGTCAAATCACATTTAAGACCTCAGTAGCCAAAACTTTGCTGATGCTTGACAGGGCAGTAAGTCTAGAAACCATATATAGATACCAACATTATGGGAAAATGTCAATATGAAACAGGATACATGTATATAGTGTTAGTAGGAGGGTTTGCAGGTTTGAATGTGTAGAGTTGACATGTGAAAAAAGGCAGCAGTTGTAGCAGAGGCCCAAGTGAAGACCCGTGCTTGGGTTGAGTTTGACAAGTTCAAGGATAATTATTTTCTAATGGCCTCGAAGAGGTTCTGACAAACCATTCAATGAACCAAGAAGGGAAGACCAGACAATGCCTAGGTTGTTCTTACCAAATGTTTTTAAAACTTAATTTCAATTGGGAAAATCACTGAGCACTGAAAAGCCTATTTTGAAAAACTCCTAAATTTGGTGGATATGATCTTGATTGTGGACACAGTGACAAAAGCATTGGATGAAGTTGGGCCTATGTCTGTGACAGAAGTTGCAATTAAAAAGCTCTGTAGTGGTGAGACCACAGGGGTGGCTGAGATCTAACTAGAAATACTGAAAGTGATTGTTGGATTTTTTTATGTAACACAACTTTTTAGTATTGCAGTGAAAACTGGGTTAGTGCATAAGGACTGTTGCCCTTTTGCTCTGTGGAGTACCCTGAAAAAGCCTATTTTGAAATGGGTACACCATGCAACAGCTGAACTTCATATTTAGAACAAGCAGTGTGGATTCTGTCCTGGTTTTGGAACAGTTAACCACCTTTTTTCCCTTACACAGATATTATTAGGGGTCTTGGAATTTGCCAATACTGTCAATATGTGCTTTGTGAATTTTGAAAAAGCCTTTGCACATGTAGCTTGCAATATCTAGAGGAAGGTGCAGCAGAGTTTTGGGTCTGCTCTGGCATGCCATGTGTTAACTGTATTTGTGCAGTAAGTGTTGCCTTGCATGTTTAATATTAAGTTCAATTGGTTCAATAAGTGAGTACATCAAAGATGTGTCCTATCTCCTCACATTTGTATGACATTCATGGTCAAGAAATGAAGGTAAGTTGGAAGTTTGGAGAGTATCCAGTTTATGAACCCAAGGGCTGCACCTCAGCTATTTCCAGACGATGTTGTCCTTTTAGCCTCATCAGACTGTGATCTCCTTTGCACTGCAATGGTTCACAGTTGAGTGTGATGTTGTGTGGATAAGAATTAACACATCAATGTCTTATGTCATGGGCCTCACCTAGAAATGACAGGCCTGTGCCCTGCAGGTAAGGAGTGAGAAGCTGCCTTAAGTGAAGAAGTCTGAATATATTCTGATCTTATTCACAAATGAGGGAACAGGTAATTGCAAGAGTGAATTTTGATTTCCTTTCAGTCAACAGCCTCATTCTCACCTATTTTCATAAACTCTGCATAGTGACTGTAAAAATGAAACGAAAAATGCAAGGAATTATAAAAACTTTGTGCAAAATGTGCCTTATGCTGCCAGAAACATAGGGAAACCAAAACAAGTTTGGCCATATCTGTAAGAACCAATCTTAGAAAGTTAATGCCTTAAGTTAAACTCACACAGTGTTTGCTTGATTCCTATAGAACATTAGTTTTTTATACTTACCTAGAATATGGTATAGCCTGAACCCCCTGTAGTTAACTTGAAATAGAACTTTCTGAGCTATATCTGTAATACAGTGTGTTAATTAAGTCAGTTTGGAATAGGAACATTGCTAACATGCACTGAAAGACCCATTTGCAGTTTGTAAATAGGATAGGCATACAGTTTTCTGACTGTTGAGAAATTGTTCAAATGTATGAGCAAACTTAAAGAATGAAACAAGATATATAAGCGTTAAACAGGACTTTTTATAAACAAGAACTTTCCTTTAATTTATAATACCACAATTTTCTCTATTTTTTTGTGAACTATTTTACCTTGAAATTTTAGTAAAACTTTTAAAAATTAAGATATTTTGTCCGTGGAATCATTTCAACGGGTCAAGCTATTGCCAGAATCTCATGAAACAAACTAAAGCTGCAGAACTTTGGTAATTTTAGGTAAACGCAGCTACAATATCCTTAAGCAAATCATCTTACACTAATGCATTTGATTTAATTGCACCTTTCCTAAGGACACATTACATGAAAAATGAAACAATAAACTCAACATTTAAAACTAATAAAAATATATATAATTATAGAGAAAGTAATTTATGGTAAACAGAAGCAATGTTTTTAATTAAATAAATAAAATTAAGAAGACAACTTTTATGTGTAATGGAATTCCAGATTTAAATAGCAATGTTTGTAAATGCTTGACCTAGAACGTAAGAACACGGGAATTTTAAAAACAAGTGGTGAGCACTCAGTTGCCCAAGCTTGTCTGTTTAGTTATTAGCTAAGCTGTTCCAATATCTCATCCAGATACTTCTTTAAAGTTATCAAGGTTTCTGCTTCAACTCCATGTCTCGGTAGTTTGTTACAGAGTCAAAGAACTCTTTATATTTAAAGAAGGGCTTTCTGGCTTCACTCCTAAATGCACTTCCCCTTAATTCCTATTGATGTCCTTGAGTACAGTATTCACCCCTAAGTTGAAAAAAATCACCTGGATCTATTTTATCAATACCTTTAAGAATTTTGAAAAACAGGATTAGGTCCCCAAATAGTCTCCTGTGCTTGAGACTAAATAGATTTAATTTTCTGAGTCTTTAAGTTCTGGGATGCACTTGTTTACTCACCTCTAAGCAGCTTCAAGTGCTGCCTGTCTTTTTTGTACCATGGTGAACAAAACTGCACACAATACTCCAGATGTGATGTCACTAGTGCATTATATAGTTATTTATATTCAATGGTTATAACAATATTGTAGCAGTGCTACTTTATAAGAACATTGTAGCAGTGCTACTTAAGAACTGCATCTCCCAGCAGTCCCTGTTGGGGCTGCTGGGGTCAAAGGTAGCCACAGGCAGATAAAAGGAGGGCAGAGGGCAAAGAGAAAAAAGAAAAGTTTTGTTTTTGGTTTGTATTGTTTGTTGCGGTTATTTGTCGTCTCTCCTGCTGTTATTTGAACTGTGATCATTTTGTCTTGGACTGTATTCGTTTGTTGGGGTCTGGATTGTCTGTCTACCTGTGCACTGAGAGCTGTATTGGATTATTGGATTTTCCGGAAGAGTGGAGCGCTCCCGAATCAACCATCAACCATCAACCTCATCAGTAACTACCGGTAGGACTGTATTTTCCCTTCTCCATTGCAACTTACAGATCGCTGGACTTAACTTGGTCACTATTCGTCTTTCAACCTGTTTCGTATATATGGACTTTGCTGTGTGGTGTTTGTGTTTATTTTGTGTATGTGTAATATCGCCGAAGGGGTCAGGGGTGGTATTACTGTTTTTATTACTCATTTCGTGTCATTATATTTATAATTGTTTGCCATTCCCAGTGTGCTTATTTGTCTCTGTGGTGAGAGTGTGTGGGTCGATCCAAGGCTGGGGACGTTCCTGGGATCTCTGCTATTAAAATAAATAAATCACCGTCATCTTTGGCGGTGTGAATCTTAGCGGCTCCTGACCGCTACAACTGCATCTCCCAGCAGTCCTTGCTGGGGCTGCTGGGGTCAAAAGTGGCCACAGGTAGTTAAAAGGAGGGCAGAGGGCAAAGAGAGAAAAAAAGTTTGTTTTGTTTTGTTGCGGTTATCTGTTGTTTCTGCCTGCTGTTATTGGTTCTCTAATCTTTTTGTCCTGGACTGTATTCGTTTGTTGGGGGTCTGGATTGTCTGTCTACCTGTACACTGAGAACTGTGTTGGATTATTTGGTTTTCCGGAAGATTGGAACGCTCCTGAATCAACCATCAACCATCAACATCATCAGTAACTACCGGTAGGACTGTATTTTTCCTTCTCCCTTTCAACTTACAGATCGCTGGACTTGGTCACTTTTCATCTTCATCTGGTTTGGTTTATATGGACTTTGCTGTTTGGTGTTTGTGTTTATATGTTTATATGTAATATCGCCGAAGGGGTCAGGGGTGGTATTACTGATTTCATTATTTATTTGGTGTCATTATATTTGTAATTGTTTGCCTTTCCCAGTGTGCTTTATTGTCTCTGTTGTGAGTGTATGTGGGTCGATCCAAGGCTGGGGACGTTCCTGGGATCTCTTCTATTAAAATAAATAAATCACCGTCATCTTTGACGGTGTGAATCTTAGCGGCCCCTGACCGCTACAATATAATCAAACATTGTATTTGTGTTTTTATTTGCTTCTTCACATTGTTTAAATGATGGAAGTGTTGTGTCAAAATAAACCCCTAAATCCTCTTTTAGTGGTTGCTTCCTTTAGGGCAGTGTCTCCCATCTTTATTTATAACTGACATTCTCTTTGCCCATGTGATGCACTTTGTGCACTTTTCTACATTAAACTGAATTTACTAAGTGTTTGCCCTGTTCTGCAGCTTGTTCAGGTCTTTCTGAATTGTTTTTGCTGCCTTCTCATTTCTCCAATTTTAGTATCTTTTGCAAATTTCTAAATTTTACTAACTATACCGGAATCTATGTCATTAATGTAAATCAAAAAAAGTTACAGTCCCAGGATAGACCGTTGAGGGACTACTCTGATGATCTCACTCCACGTGGCGCATTCTCCTCTTATTTGTACTCTTTGTCTTCTGGCACTCTGGTGGGAAGGCCGCTCTTACTGTGCACCTTGGGAGCAAGAGCAGCCAACCACTCAAGGAGAAACCACAGATGCCAAGAAGGTGGCAGAAGGAAACAGGGCTCAAAGGGGGTGCTGTTGACAGCGATGGATGGTGACGGATACATGAACCAGATGACGGTTGACTGCACTTGCGGAGGATGTCTTCTCTCGAAGAGTAGATTGTATTGGGTGAGCAGAAGAGACAATGATTTGAAAGGATGTATTGAGGATTATGTTGTTTTTATAGGGATAGATCCTTATTGTAGTTTAAACTTGATTTTAACCAATTGGATTATTTATTAAATGAATTTTAACCTCCATGAACACTGTATTTTATCAATGGGTATTTATTTATGTGAAATACTGCACTGCACTTTGCTTTCGAAGACTGTATTGGTTGATGTAAATAAAAGCAATAACCAGTTTTGCACCTACCCTTGTTCTGTTTACTCATACGGCCTGAAGCTTAATGATTAGTTTGCACATTGTAATGAGTGCAGTGACAGTGGAGACAGACAGACACACACACACACACACACACACACACACATGCAGATCACCGCAGCTACTGGGCTCCACATGTTTGCTTCTGTCTGTTACAATATCTTTTTGTCATTATAACTACTGCATCAACTATATATGACATAACAACAGCAAATAGAGTTTAGATAAGCATCCAGACTCTTGACCTGAGATGAAGAGGAAACAAAGCAGTTATCAATAACAAGTGAAAAATTATTGGCTTTGAATAATGTTGATTTTGTACCAATGAGGAGAACCTCAGTTTTGTTACTGTTTACTTTAAGAAAATTTGAAGAAAACCAGGATTTAATTTCAGCAATGCAGTCAATAAGCGAAGATGATAGAAAAGAAGAAGAAAGTTTACTAGCAAGGTAGAGGTGGGCATCATCAGCATAACAGTGAAAATGAATGTTATATTTACAAAAGATATTGCCAAGGGGAAGAAGGTAAATAATAAAAAGAACAGCCCCCAGTACAGAGCCCTGGGGCACACCTGAAGTAACAGCGATGGGCTAGGATGTGAAAGTTTTAACCTGAATGAACTGAGTGCAGCCTGAGAGGGAGGATCTGAACCAATCTAGTGGACTGTGGGCAATGCGAATCAAAGATAATCTATTAAGGAGATTGATATAACAAATAGTGCATTATCCATGCTTTATTGGTGTTCTTGGGGAGATCTGTTGATTCTGGTGTTTTGAGAACAAAATCTGCATCTCCTGGGGTTCTTCCTTATCAGCTCCTCTTAACAGCAGTGCTTTCAACACCATTTACTTCAGATGCACATTTTAAAGTTCATATTTTCACAAGCATAACTGCCAGTTCTTTCAACCATATATCGATGCCTTCAGCAGACTACACCTGCAACAATGTATTATTCAGGTTTACCCTTCATCCATTGATGCCCTCAAATGCCAATGTATAATCTGCTGCCACAGAAAGGTTTTTTTCCTTACAGCAGATTGTGTTTATTTTTAAAATGTGTAATGTGTTATCTGCACGTGTGACACACATTTATAAATCTAATAGGGTTTTTTAAGAGACATTTCAACTGTAGACTAATTTTCATAAATAGAAGCTTGCCTTCTCTCAGACCAGGTTATTAAGAGCATCTTTGCACTTCAAAAATCACCACTCCTACTCTGAATGCTGCCTTCATGAGGCACTGCATTTTAAGCAAAATTCACTGATGGTTGTCTCCAGACGTATATATTATACGTCTGGCTTAAGTGAGAATGGTGGAAATGCAAAGTCAAATGTTATCAACTGTGACAGATAGGGGATGCTATCGCTTCTTTGAACCCTCGGATCAAACGGCAGACACCAGGTAAAAGTCCAATAATTGAATTTATTGTGACAATAATGTACACTAAGCACCCTCCACTCCACTATACTCATAAACAATACAATCAGTAATTAAACAGTAATCAATCCTCCACTCCCAGACACGTTGCCACCCTTCCATCCAGCTCAGCTCGTCCGTCTGGGATTTCCTAGAGTCTTTTATAGTCCTTGACCCGGAAGTGCTTCTGAACCCTCAGTCCATGTGACTTCCTAGCACCTCCGGGTCAGATCAAAAACTCTTCTTTTTCATCCCGGAAGTACGTCATTCCCTCTGTCGCTGTGACTAAGACGCACTTCCGGGTTATAGGGCACATAATAGTCCCTGGGCCTCCCTGCAGTGACTCCTGGCGGCCCCCATGGTATCCAGCAGGGCTGTGCATTAAAAGTCCACTGTCCATAATTCCCTGCTTGCATTCGGGGCATCTCCATGCTGCAAGGAGGGCTCCATTCTTGGCCGGGATGAATGGCCGGCCATATCTCACACAACATAACAGTAAAATTGGATAGCAAATGTATCTTAAAGGAAGAAGGTAAGTAATAAAAAGCAAGAGACCAATAACTAAACAAATTTCTAACAGTGATAAATATACTTTTTAAGCTAAATAAATGTAAATATGTAAGTAAGGCTCATACCACGAGTAAGCATTAACAATTATATGCAAATTGGAAAGGCATTCCAATAGGTGTGTGTGAGGAAAAGTACCAAATGCTAAGTTGAATCAAGTAGGATAAGAAAAGTCCAGAATTAGCTTCCATCCAAATGCAAATCAGTTTCAATATTAGTTTTAGAACAGAAACTGAAATAGAATGGTCCAAAATATTAATTATTACATGCATGATACTATAGTTTGGAAACAACACCATATTCTAAAATTTTGGCACTTTAACTTTATTTGTCCTCAGGGGTAAACTTGGCTTTTTACAGAACCTCTTAAAAAAAATAAATATATAAATAGGTAGTTAAGTAAGTAAATAAGTAAATATACAATCACACTTTGGTCTGAACATACACCAGAACAACTATGAAGCAAGAAAATTAAAAAGAAAGAAAATCTCTTACATGGCAGTCATATTCACATTGAGGCATTATGTAAGCATACTGCTGTTGATATAAAGGAGCCCCAGTAGCATTTCTTGACACACTTCTGCTCAATTATTCATTGGTTGGAAAGTCCTCAGTGTTATTGTGTCAAAGAGATGGTGTACAACATTGTTTATAATGGCACACAGTTTTGTTTTAATTCTCTCCTTCACTACTACCTCCAGGAGGACCAAAGTGTGTCACATAACTAAGCTTGTCTTTTAATTAGCTTGTTAATTCGGTGGTCTTCTCTTGAAGTGATGTTAGCAGCCCAGCACACTACAGCGTAGAAAATTACACTGGCCATCACAGAGTTATAGAAGATGTGACTCCTCTACTCTGTATTATCCCGTTTATCAATATACCCCTTAAGTTCAGAATCGTCTGAGAATTTGTACAAGTGACGTGACCTGGTGTTATATTTATAGTCTGAGGTGTACAGAGTATAGAGAAAAGGAGACAGGACTTTTCCTTGTGGTGCTCTAGTGTTGCTTATATCCAAATCAGAAACACAGTCCTCAAGTCTCATGAACTGCTGTCTGCCTGACAAGTAGCCGATTATCCAGGACACCATAGGCTCATCTACCTCCATTGGTCTGAGTTTTCCCCTTAACAGGGATGGATGGATGGCATTGAAGGAGCTGGAGAAATCAAAATATATAATCCTCACAGTGCTTCCAGCTTTGTCCATGAGAGAATAAGCCTCATGGACCAGATAGAAAATGGCATTCTCCACTCCAGTCTTATTTGATAGGCAAACTGTAGTGGGTCCAAGTAGTCTGCCACAAGATAAGTCATACAGATCAGAACTAGTCTCTCAAAGAACTTCATGATGTGAAACGTAAGTGCCACTGGTCTATAGTCAGGTGAAGATGTATTGATGTAATGTAATATAAGATGTAAAGTAAATGAATTTAATTGATAGATCAACCCAGATCACAAAATAGCATTGTATGGAGAGAAATATGGAAGTGAAGGAAGTGGTGTACAGTAATCCCTCGCTATATCGCGCTTCGCCTTTCGCGGCTTCACTCCATCGCAGATTTTATATGTAAGCATATTTAAATATATCGCAGATTTTTTGCTGGTTCGCGGATTTCTGCGGACAATGGGTCTTTTAATTTCTGGTACATGCTTCCTCAGTTGGTTTGCCCAGTTGATTTCATACAAGAGACACTATTGGCAGATGGCTGAGAAGCTACCCAACTTACTTTTCTCTCACTCTTGCGCTGACTTTCTCTGATCCTGATGTAGGGGGATTGAGCAGGGGGGCTGTTCGCACACCTAGACTATACGGACACTCGTCTAAAAATGCTGAAAGATTATCTTCACATTGCTATCTTCTGTGCAGCTGCTTCCTGAAGCGACATGCTGCACGGTGCTTCGCATACTTAAAAGCTCGAAGGGCACATATTCATTTTTGATTGAAAAACAAAGTCTGTCTCTCTCTATCTCTCTCTCTCTCTCTTTCTCTGCTCCTGACGGAGGGGGTGTGAGCTACCGCCTTCAACAGCTTTGTGCCGCGGTGCTTCGCATACTTAAAAGCCAAATAGCCCTATTGATTTGTTTGCTTTTCTCTATCTCTCTGACATAATCTGCTCCTGACGCGCACTCCTTTGAAGAGGAAGATATGTTTGCATTCTTTTAACTGTGAGACGGAACTGTCATCTCTGTCTTGTAATGGAGCACAGTTTAAACTTTTGAAAAAGAGACAAATGTTTGTTTGCAGTGTTTGAATAACGTTCCTGTCTCTCTACAACCTCCTGTGTTTCTGCGCAAATCTGTGACCCAAGCATGACAATATAAAAATAATCATATAAACATATGGTTTCTACTTCGCGGATTTTCTTATTTCGTGGGTGGCTCTGGAACGCAACCCCCACGATGGAGGAGGGATTACTGTAGTGCTAA
This sequence comes from Erpetoichthys calabaricus, assembly GCF_900747795.2. NCBI lineage: Eukaryota > Metazoa > Chordata > Cladistia > Polypteriformes > Polypteridae > Erpetoichthys > Erpetoichthys calabaricus. Next base: position 81,413,345 of record NC_041406.2, read on the forward strand.
CATGTGGGTGAATGGCATCCATTTATTACTTAAACTTCTAAGAAATATCTAAGAGTTGCAGTGTGACTGCAGAATGTTTTTAACTGCCTGAAAAAGACAGTTAAGGTTTCCATGACCAGCATGAATAATATTGGAATAATAAGTATATCTGACAGCTAATAGCAGTTCCTTATATTTAATAATGTAAGCAGCATATGCTTAAGCATGTACAATCAGGCCAGTGCTTTTAGACATGCCTTCCAAGCAATGCCTTTCTCTTTTCATATGGCAAGCCTCAAATATATACTTGGATACACTATGATTAATTGAAACTGTCCAAGTATCAACAGGAGCAAGAGTATGCAAACAATATGATAAATTATTATTATAATTTGCAGTTAATTTAGTGGTGGAAGGATAAAGGTCAGGAAAAGGACACTAATAATGGAATGAAAAACAGATGGTTGATGATATTTTTGTATTACAAAGAAAGCTTGCTAGTTGGATCAAAGTGACAAAACGAATAGCTTTATGATCAGAGGAGGAAAGTCAAGTGCAATAAAATAAAAATGAGCTAAACCAGAGGTGCACACCAAATATACAGTATGTCCCCTACTATGGGTAGGAACTGTATTGTGTTATGTAATACCTTGGCATTCAGGACTGTTAAAAAATATACAGGAAATAGATACTCCAGAGAGTCAAAATGAATATCAAAATCACTAGCCAGAGTACTGGAGAAAGAGTAGTAGATAACTGAGAAAAGATGACAGTTCAGTATTAACTCTAGAATCCCTGAAGCCCTACAAAAATATTCGTAATGCCTGGCCACCTTAAATTCCCTGACGCTTCTGGTGACAGGTGTTGTGATCTTACTTGCCATTTGCAGATGGCCAATAGCATTAGCCATTCAAAAATCTGAACAGATAGATAGTACTATATTTGTCCCAAGGGGGGAAATTTACCCTATTACAGAAGTTCAAGAAATATTATAACAAATAACAACAACCTTACTCAGATACAGTATATGCAAAGAATTATAAAAAAGCAGAAAACGTCTGACTTGGGTAAGAATAACAGAAAGGTCACAGTCACAGGGAAGCATTATGCAGGTGTATTGCAATAGGTATGAAGGAGCCCCAGTAGTGCTGCTTGATACATTTCTGTTGAATAATATGTTGGATGAAAGTACTCCATGATAGTGTGCCAAAGAGAGGGTGCACAGCATTTTCTATAATGGCAACCAGTCTTATCTTTATACTGTCCTTCCAGGAGGTTAAGAGTATGTCCTATAACTGAGCCTGCTTTCTTAATCAATTGGCTGAATCAATAGGCATCTTTTGAAATGATGTTACTGACCCGGTACATTACAGCACACAAAATCACAATGGCACTCAGAGGTACTGTACAGAACATGTAAAGAATATCACTACCCACATTAAAGAAGAGCATTCTCTTAAGCAAAAATAGTTTGTGTTAAGGTTTTGTTTCTAAAAATCATGCAATATTGTGTAATTAGCACAGTTCTGATTTATTGTCAACTGTAATGACATTCTTTCTTATTTACATGCTTGAACAAAATATAACACATGCCACTTTCCAGTACCAGAAATCTGACTGAACAGGATATGTAAAATATATGCCTGCCACTCAACTTTATACAGTAGCACTCATAACATTACTTGATTTGCAAGATGTTACTGCGATGTTACTGCGGTTCCAATAGAATTATCCAATTAACTGGCAACACCACAGGAACAAGAAAGCACAACTGGAAACAGATGAAAAGAAAACAGACACTAAACAAAAGGTAGAAAAGCCACTTATCTAGCAGACTGGAATAACAAAATATATGTTTCTGTTTGTATATGTGTTGCATTGTTTACAGATTGGTTTACTTCTTTTTTTTTTTAATACACAATAGACAGGTTATTATAAAAGATGATGCTACTGACGTTATATGCTGGTTATGGTATGTCCAATGATACATGACACACAGAGTATAATAAATAAAAAACAAACAGGTTTGGAATTTTCTCAAGTGTTCCCAGATTCTGTTGGTCACTAAATATAGGCCAAAAGAATCTCTGATGTTTATTCACACAGTTCTATCTTTCACAAGCGATGAAAAGTGAAGAGAAATTGTGCATGCCATATGCTTTATAAGAAAAGACACTCATGATGTCATATGTTAACACCCACAGAATTTATTACCTGACTTTTTCACTCTTCCCTGGCTTTAACGTCCATTACTAACTTAAGCCCTATTTATACTTAATGCAGGAAGCTTGTGTTTAGACTGTGACACAAAATGCACACGCTGACAGCAATCAAAGCACGTTTACATTTGTGGTGGCCTGTTCAATCAGCACATCAATATTCTTTTAGTCATTAGATAGCCGTGTTTGGTTAATGCTGTATATGTAACAATTTCACAGTGGAGGAAGTAGTACTAAGGTGTTGTACTGTTATCCATTATGGATGTAATGAGAAGTCAAGCAAAATGACACCTTTTATTAGCTAACTAAAAAGATTACAATGTGCAAGCTTTTGAGGCAGCTCAGGCCCCTACTTCATCTTCACTAAAGTAGGGGCCTGAGCTGCCTCGAAAGCTTGCATATTGTAATCTTTTTAGTTAGCCAATAAAAGGTGTCATTTTGCTTGACTTCTCATTACAGTAGAGGAAGTGAATTGTTGACATGATTGTTCAGCAAAAGATGGCTACACTTGATGAGACTCTGCTGATGGAAGAAGAGTTATGCCGGTTATTACTGGCTTTAGGAGGAAAAAAAGGAGAAGGTAGAACGTCAGACCAATTAACCAAAAGTGGCACAGGGAAGGTATAATATTCTCCTTAAGCAGATGAGTGTCCTATATGATGAAGAGATACACTTCAAATGGCTTTGCATTGTGACTGCAGCAGCCACCACATCCTTGAACCCGGTGCAATGAGAACACACAACAGACAAGAGATGCTACGAAAGTGATCAAGTGCTTTTATTTTCAACAAAGTGCAAATCGTGCAGTGATCTTCAATAAATGAAAGGTTCATGAATTGTTTAAAATTTTCAAATAAATACACAGATAAAAATTGTTAAAATGCAGAAGGGATATAAACAGTCATTTCTCAAATCTTCATTAAAAAGAAGCCTTTCTTTAAAACTGGTGAACAAACCAGAGGAGTCCATTGCATAAAATGGTACTGCATTGCAGTGGGCTACTTAAGCAGCAATCCACAATGAAGCATACAAGGACACCAAACTTCACTACTCTAGTCACCGCCATCTGCTTCGCCATAAACACAGACTACAGACACTTCAGAAGTATTCCCAGTAGTTGTCAGGTGTCTCGACTCTGTGGCAGCAGAGCACACCACAGCCTCACCTCATCACGCTCTATTCTGTCCTAGCGGTATTCCTAGCAGTAATCTCTGATCCCAGTGCTCAGCAGACTGTCACAACCACTTCACGTCCTTTCGACATATTCATGATGGCTCATTCCTGCCTCACCTCCCATACATTGTCCTGTTTCTTTCTTCCAGATTGCTCACTGCATTAAAGTCTTTAAAAGAAAAACTCTTCTTGCATTGCTCTTTGGATTGCTCGATCCCTGTTTTCATTCTCCTCCCATCATCTGTTCCTCCCCCTCTCCTGTCTTTCTCTTGGGTCTGCATCTTTCTTTTTTTTTTCCAGCTATTTTTCTTCCCAACTGGAGCTGTGTGTTTCTGAGGTTTGGCTCCATTCATTGTTTAATGATTGTCCTGATAAAGCAAACTAATCAAAACAAATACACAACTTCTGTACTTAATGGCATAATATATTTTTCAATAGCCACTACTTCATTATCATGCACAATAATATTTATCATGTAATTTAATTACATGACAAAAAGTAATGTAGTACTTAATAGAACTGTAGTCTTGACATCAGTTAGTTGACATCAGTTCTGCTGTTAGTAAGTAAAATGTAGCACTAGCTTTGCAAACTGGCTTGCATAACTGGCTAGTAAGTAAAGAATGCCAACTTACTTCATTTTCATTTACATTTGACTCCATGTGTCTGTGTTTGTCTGTGCTCCCCAGGGGCTCCACTTAACTTCTTCGATTTCTTTTTGGCTTTGACAGTGTTTCCTTTTTTTTAGCATCTTATTGATTTTATTAAAATCAAATAACATTCCATACAAGCAAGTCAAGTTTAACAAAACTAGGTCCGAAACAAATCAATCCCCACCCATAAGAAAGAGAACTGGGCCAGCAAAGTAAAAACTTTAAACTAGTAAAAATAAGTAAATAGATAAATTAATAAATGAATAAAAATAAATAGAATAAAAAAAGTGGGAAGAGAATCCGCTTTTTCAATTTAAATGCTTATTCTAAAATGTTATTGATTAGATCCTGCCATGTTTTGAAAAAGGTTTGTACAGATCCTCTAAGTGAGAATTGTTTTTTTTTTTTTCAATTTCAAATAGTATATAACATCAGTTACTCACTGACTTAAAAGAGGTGAGTTAGGATTCTTCCAGTTGAGCAAGATAAGTCTACATGCTAATAGTGAAGTAAAGGCAATTGCAGTTTGTTTGTCCTTCTCCACTTTATGCCCATCTGGAAGTGCACAAAACACAGCTGTTAATGGATTAGGAGGGATTGTGACATCCAAGCTGTCTGAAAGACATTTAAAGATTTTGGTCCAAAATGATGTTAATTTGGTACACACCCAAAACATGTAGCCCAGGGAGGCTGGAGCTTAATTGAAACATGCACATTCTGAATCTTGCTCTGGATACATTTTGGACAATTGTAAATAAGATAAATGTCCTAGATTAAAGGTTTTATGTTGGATGACTGAATGCTTTGCATATATGGAGCTGGGATGTATTCTATGCATGGTTGCTTTCCACTCCTTTTCAGATATGTTAAGTGAAACATATGGCCCAATGAGGCTGGAGCTTGATTGCAACGTTCGCAGGTTGGATCTTGCCCTGTAAACATTTTGGACAATTTTAAACGAGACAGATGTGCTCGATATATAATTTTATGTTTTCTTAAATAGTGCTTCATTTTTTCCATTGGTATATGCAATTTTCTTCCATGAATTTGTTGTCATCTGAACATTTTTGTGGTCTCGGTGAGAGAAATCAAACAAATACCTGTATCTCCCTACTGCCAGCAGCCACTCCTTCCAGTTTGCCATACTGGATGGTTGGCATTCATTGTCATGTATTCTAGAAAAAATTCCATGAGCATGTGGTGAAAACACCCAAACGCACCCAAACCATGTGAAGGGAGCGTGTCTCTTTCTGTCATGTGGCCCTTGCACAAATGTGTCAAGTATACACCAGGCTTTATATGTCATGAGTGGTCTTTCCTTTCAGGCACAAATCTGAAGAAGGCTAAACAGCCAAAATGATCTGTCTTTAACTTTTTAAGCTTTTCCTAGCATAGCACCCTGTATGAATTTTTTCTTTTTGCTGATGCATACTAACATAACCGTTCACTAGCTACAAGCAGCACTTGGGCTGTTTTTTTTAATGAATAAGAATGAGCATTTCAATTGTGCTCTCAACATTAGTTTCTCACCAAGCTTTTTCTTATGTTTCTTGAATGCTTTTAAGATGTTTGGTGAGACGAGAAAACCTCTCACTGGTGAAACAAAATCATGCACAATAAAAACTCAGTTTACAAGCATGACTGCCTAAAGGTTTGATGAAAGCAGGAGTTTAAATCAGATGGCCAATGTGGGGAAGCACACATTAAATCGTAAAATAAGAAAGCCATTTGATTATCAATATAAGAAAAATCGTAATAAATGAAGTGCGAGGAAATGCATGATAAAATTACAGCAAATCTCTCACTGCAAATGTGAATGGCACCAGCAAAGGAAAAAAAAAGTAAAAAAAGTAAACGTAATTGCATCAGTGTACTATGCATTCCATAAAATTAGTAGGAAAAAGTATTTAACTGTTTCAACCCACAACTATAAACAGAACTTGTATGAGGTTATCATTGCCTAATTGTCAGAATTTTTGAGTTTTTGTTCTATTTTTTCCCATGTTATTATTATTACTATTTTTGATTTGGACTTTGGTTTGGAAACTCAACATGGTAAAATATTTTGACTTTGTTAAATACAATGCAAAATGTAAAACAAACCTAAGAATAAGATTCTACTGAAAAAAAAAACATAAATGCAAAAATACACAGAGAGAATGATGTATATTAATAGGGACCTGGATCTTTGGCACAAATTCCAGGAACTGTTTATTTCAGAAATTTTTTTTGTTCTTGTACAACTGGCTGTCTGTCATTGAGAGGTAACTGACATGTTCCTGTTAAGCTATTCTTATAGTTTGACAGCTCTGCAAAATTATAGTCAAACTATAAATTACAGATAATAACTGGACATTAAACCATAATTCAAGGCTTCATTAGACAACTGTAGTATACCTGTTTAGTTAGATGTTAAAACAGATGTTCAAGACTTTTGCAATCATATGACAAAGGCTTTAGAATACACATATATGCACTTGATAGTTAGTAGGCAGGAAATGGGAAATAAAATAAAGACATCTGAAAAACTGGTGGCCAACATAGACAGGACAGATAAATGCAGCTTGAAATAGATAGATAGATAGATAGATAGATACTTTATTAATCCCAAGGGGAAATTCACATGATCACAAATATCAGTTCAGTAGTGGATTGGCTCGCTGAAAATGCACAAGACACTGACAACACAGTTACTTCTTAGACTGCAGACAGCTGTTGCATATAATTCACAGAAACACAGTTGTTCTTTGGGTATGCTGTCTGGACAAAGTCAAAAATGACACTTTATTGGTTAGTGGCCGAACAGAAACCAAGTAGCTACTTATGAATTACCCGACTGAAAAAGACACCAGATACCGTTTTCTGTTCTAGATGGCAAGCTTAGTAGAAACTGCATACAGTTGCCCCTCAGGACTAGCTCAAAAGGACTGAACAGTTCAGTGTGATGCAGACAGTTTTCCAAAACTAATACCAAACGAAAACAAAAGGCCCAGAAAAAGGTTTGCCTTATAATTCCTACTACATACTGAGCCTCTGGTCTGTGATACTGTTTTAATAAATCCAAAAATGAAAAACAAAACCCTAATTTACTGTAAAAATAAAAATCTTCTTTTCTTTAACTTTTTTTTCCTTTTGTGCTTGCAACCCAAGGTGTACCCTGATACAAACATGAAATTGAAAAAAACATCTACAAAAATCTCTACAGTCCTGTAATAGTTGGCTGTTTCAAGTGTCTTCTTTGTTTGGCCAAATGCAGTAAAAGAATTATCATTTACGACTCCTACTTTACTCTGACTTGGACTTATTCCCTTAACATACAATTTATTGTGTTATTCCCCTTGCTTTTTTGACCACAGCGTTTTAGGATTGACCTCTGTGAATTAAAAGTAAGACTTTCCAATCCAGTGGACTAAATCAGAGTATCTGGATCATAACATAATAATAATAATAATTTTTAGCATTTATATAGCGCTTTTCTCACTACTCAAAGCGCTCAGCAATTGCAGGTTAAGGGCCTTGCTTAAGGGCCCAACAGAGCAGAGTCCCTACTGGCATTTACGGGATTCGAACCGGCAACCTTCCGATTGCCAGTGCAGATCTCTAGCCTCAGAGCCACCACTCCACCTAACATCAGGATGCTAAGACTTTGCACTCGTGGTTGTTTTATCTTCTCCCTTATAGGTTATCTTCTTTTGCTCCATATCATAACAGTGTAAGAAGTCTTGAGGGTGACAAAAGGTTTAAGATGTGTAGCATTTCTACATGTCTGTATGTACTGTAAATGTATGTTCTATACATGCATACATTGCATTCTATGCTTTACTAGAATATACTGTATTATATTAATAAATTAAGTAGGAACCTGTAGCCTGAGAATAAGAATACATTGTGCTTTATGTGCAAGTCTGACAAATGATTAAAGAGTTTAACACTAATATTTAATTTATATTGCCCATACACAATGAACACTCTTATACGGCAATGTTCATAATAAGGTCTGCTTTTTAAGTGTTTTGTTAATAGTCAAAGGGAAATTTATTTCAAAACAATAATGTGCTTTTCCACAAGGCACAAAGGGCAATACTGTTTAAATAGATGTAATACTAAAATGCTTAAATAATAATATGCTATAATTTGTGCAAGTTAACATTATAATGTGAGAATGAACATATTTGTTAAACACTGAGCTCTAAACATGAAGCTGAATAATTAATGTGACAAGAATATAATTTTCAACATTTAGTAGGTAAGTGTGAAATTGTTGTAGAGTGTATTTTTAAGAAGTAAAAAAATATATTGCCTATTGAACATTCTGAGTGAATTAATCTTGCTGAGTTTGGAGTGAATTATTCGAGCTGCATTTTTAGATCTTGTTACTTTTTGTTTTTTAAGCTTCATGACAGATGGTACACCACCTGACTCTGAACACTCTAATGTAACATTCATTGTGCATGACAGGAAATCAAAGATCAAACGACATTGTAGAAGGTGAAGCAGCACATGCAAAGCCAGCAACACTGTGTGACATAGTAAAACAGCAGAATTACACTGCTGAATAGCATCCAGGTTTAACTATCTCAACACTGGCACAGGAAGTGGCACAAAATATGGCATTTCTTAATTAAAATGCAGGTTTTCAAAATGCTGACATTGCCCAAAGCAAAATGCATGTAATGTTAAGGGATACTAGTATCTTCCTGGCCACTCAGGGCTACATGCCCTTTAACAGAATCCAAGGACATCTAACCAAACATCTCTTTCCATTTTGTTAATAACAGAAGAGGAACTACTGGGTTGGTAAATGGTGAGAACTGGCCCCTCCAAAAGCCAAAGACCTCTTGAAAGCCAGTCATACAAGTACAGTTAATGAGTGCTGCCCTTGTCTGTCTTGGCACACTCAACAGAAATGTAATTTTCCCCTGTAATGGCACTTTTTACTTTTGACCAGTTCTTGGAGATTTACTATCAGTGTCCCAAGTTTTTTTTTCCTTCTTTGTTTATAAGTACTGGAGCCACAAAGCTGATCTTTGAACTCTCATTTCCCAAACTGAGTTGAGTTCTGTGTGAAAACGTTACATTTAATCACAAACATTTGTATTCCTTTAATGCTATAAAGGTTTGCCCAGCAGAATAAATGCAATAAATCCACAGTTGGTCATATACTGTAGTTTAGTTAAAGTCTCGCTGTTGGAGGATGAATTCTAGATATTAGACCAAAGAAAACAGCAAACTGGAGGGAAGGCTAAATTCTGATGAGTTGGTGACTATTGCAACAACTCTTAATGAATAAAAATCATTATATCCTTAGATTTATATATATCAGACTTTATATTTTTACAGTCATCAATTATCAACATTGCCAAATAGAAATATGATATGTGGGTTGCAGCCTATGTTGGCAGTGGTTTTCTTAAGGCAGGATATAACTCTAAATGGGGCACAGCACTGCAGGGCATACTCTCAAACATTGCCACAGTGACCCAAATAGGTCAAATTACATTTGACAATTTATGGGAGGATAACTGTCATCAGGGAAAAAGAGACGTAGACATGGGAAGAAAAATACAGAAAAGTCCCCGACCCAAGATTCAAACTCAGACCTCTAAGGCTAAGAGGCAGCAATGCTAATCACTGTTCATTATTTTCCCCATTTTTTTTTCCTTTAAATTTTCTTAATGAAGTAAACAGAGAAAAGCCAACGTTATATATTATTACACATGTGCACCTGAAAATCACCTTCCTGGGTTGGACGGAGGAGGTGTGTGTGTGTGTGTGGGGGGTTGATGGGTGCTGTAGCTAACACTGTCTTTTTTCATCCACAGTTCTGAAACACAGCCCAAGGAACAACCCTAGCAGGCTCCACTCCTTCTGGTCAGGACACAATAAAAAGAGGAGGTTGTCAGAAATGGCGGCTGATTCTAGAATCAACTGGCAACCGAGATGGAGTTAATCCTGATGATCTTTTGTTGTTTGACTTTTTTGCTAAAGTATGCCTAATTCTTGTGCTGAGTGCACCAAACTACCTTTTTGTTTTCCATTCCTTTAGGCTCAGCACTTTACAATTTAACAGGATAGCCTGGGTGGTGCCCCAAGTATTCCCCTGACTCCTTGCAGTCTGTCCATCGGTCACAATAGATATAATACTATCTATATACTGTAGATCATATAGATACGGCAATATAAAAAAAAATTTGTATTAGGCCTATGCCACCTATGTCTACCCAAATTTTAAAAAAAGTTAATTATTGTATTTACAAACACTACTGATTCCATTTTTCCTTATACTCCTGTTTCTCTTATAGCTTATATTCATTAAGGGTGCAATAAATTAAGGCCAAAATCAGTGAGATGGACCTAAACTAAAGATATGCATGCACTAATTTAGTCATCATCCAGTTGATCAACTTTTATTTATTTAGTACTGTCGTTGTTATGGGACAATAACTGACACCAAAACAGCTTTTGCAGTAAAGGTGTTGTTCACAGCTGCACAGGTTGAGTCATGCTGTCACACTTTCAAATCCCATCTGTTTTTTTTTCCAGCTGGATGCTACGGAGCTCCAGAGCAGTGCCAGATTGTCTGGGTTTTACTCTAGGATTGAAACAGTAATGCCAGGAATGGTTGCTTCTTTTTTCAATGATTCATGGGCCTTTAAATGTCACTGGACTGAGGTAGCAAAACTGAACAAATGTAGAAGAAATGCCCTACTCTTTAATTAATCGGAAAAGAAATGAAATGAGTAGAACAGAGGATTGAAAATGGAGAATTCATAGATTTGAAGGCTTAAAGCAAGGAAGATCACTTAAAGGATCAAATTTATTTTACATTATATTACCTGAACACACACAACTGACTGTACAATGTCTTTGAATTCTTGTTTGCTTTGCGTAACAAATGTCCTTTTTCAAAAGAATCAATTATAATTGCCTTGAAAAGCATCTACAAGTATAATTATTTGCTAATTGACTATATTCTTCATGCACTGTAATTCTAACATGCTGAACTGAGAAAATGGTCAGCTGCTGTCTATTCTCTGAAAATGCAACACATAAAACATACATATTACATATACAGTAAACTGACCTATACTGTAAATTGAATGCCACTATGAAAAATCCTCTCCATCCCCTCCAGGAGGCACTCTCTTGGAGGCTCATTTCATTATGATGTGCTAAGAAGTGCTTACTGCTATCAGGCAATACTATGCTTCCACCTGATGTACTTATTAAGTTTATTTTTATTTATTTATTTACTTATCAATTGATTGATTGATTGGCTGTATTATCTGTCCTGGGAGTCTGTATCCTTGTTTAAGTCTCTGCAGCTGTATGCATCTGAATTACGCTATGGGATTAATAAAGTTTATGTAATAAACTTTTATGTAAAAGTAGTTTATGTAAGCCTGTTATACAGCAGATTTCTGAACACATCAAGGAACAAACAGAATGGGATATAACCAAACACATTGTAATATTTAGTGTACAAGATCAATTGCAAGAAATTAAAAAATTATATTTATAGTGAAAACTGCAGCATACATTCACTTGTTGTTAAGTGAAGCATTGCTTATATATTTAAGAAGAAAAGCACATTTCTCCCCAAAAGTTACAGAGGCAGTTTACATAGCACTAAAGCAAATATGAAAAAAATTCTTAAACTTTAATTCAATATAATCCACTCCAAATCAGCAATTTTTCCCGTTCCAGAAAACATACTGATGATGTAAACAATTATCACAAACTATTGTCCAATACACCTATCTGATGAAACAGTGACAAATCTTTTCACTTTTAAACACTGCACCTTCAGTAATAGAAAAGTTTTAACTAATTTAGTTGATTATATGCATTGTCAAAGCTTAATTGTAACATTGTGGCCAAGTGGTTAATGCTGGGGTCTCACTCACCTGAGACTGTTTTTTTCACATGCTACCTATGTGCATATATGAGTGCTTTTTGGTTGAGAAGCAACTCTAAATTGACACTATAGAAGTTTTGGTGGGCTGTACGTTGTTGTTCCCTTTTAAAAGACTTGCATCCAATGTGGTACTGTTTGCTGTACTACCCCCAAAGTTGGTAGCATATACCCCATTGTTGAATAACTGAGTTAAGAAAGTATTTTTTTTTAAATATTATCACTTTGAACAGTGGAGGTGCTAAGGGACCATATAAATCAATTACAGGGAAGAAGAAGATTTGCACAGTATAAAGAGATGTAGGATTAGTAATAATGCGCCAAAAGTTCTAATAATATGTTCTCTTGTCATCAGGAGGAAAGAATGGGTGAACAGATTGTTTTTGAAGATGGAGCAACTCTGAGTTCAAGAGTTTACAAACTGCTGAAAGCTGGCACCTATTCTGTCATCTTGGGTCTAAAACATAGTGGAACTTTAAGAAGTCCCAAAGGGGGGAAATATATAGTATTTATAGAAATATATATAATTTTAGTCAATATACTGTATAATAATATTTGAAGAGGATAATCTAGTATATACATATGTGAAGCTGTAACAAAATAAATTATTAAACATAAGAACAAAGATTGAATGTAACTGAAGGGTTAACTAAATGTAACTTAAACCTTAAACACATGAAGTCTTTTTTTCATCTTAGAGAAGCCACCAGTGCAATTTTCCAAGGTTAGAGTGAGATAAATGAGTTACAAACACCCCTCTAAAAAGTGAGGATAAACTAATGGGCAAGCACAAACACCCTTCCAATAAGTGGTGATAAGATGGTGTTATTTGTGCAAGCAATGCTAAAAAATATATATTATTTTTTTATTTAACATGAAACTGCAACTATTGTAAATGTTATGCTTTATTCTGGAAGCCACATTGCTACAGAATCAACAGTGGCTATTTTCCTCATTCTCACAAAACTGTAAAAGAAAATATGCTCTCATTGTTATGCTTTTAGTGATTAATTTACACCTGGGAAGGTGACTGTTCAGTTAAATAGGAAAGGCATAACTCTTCATAGTCAAGCAATTAACTACAGTTCCAAAAATAATTAAAGATCATCTTTCCAAGTTGTAAAGGTACTGTTTGATTTTCAAAGATTTTAAACAAAAGGTGCTGAATACAATCATCAACATGTCACAAAAGCCTCTGCAAAACCAGTTCTGCTTTCAATTTATTCATTTATTTAGTATCTTACAGAAATCTTACTTTAGAACATCTTGACATAAAAGAGTTTACTCTTTACTGTATTAATCAAGTAGCACAACAGACCTACAGATTGGTCATTTTGCCTGCATTTTAATTTATGCAGGAGAAAATTATATCAGATTTATATGATATTTTTTCTTTTTTAGAAGTAAATTAGAATTTGAATTATACTTATAACCTGTTCAATACTGAATCAAATTGTATTGATTGTGTTTACCTTCATGGCTCATTTATCCAAAGGGCACATTATGTTATACAAGTACTGAGAACTTAGAAAAGTGAAAGGTAGTATTTATCTCAACATCAACTAAAGTTCTGTGGTATTTTTGTTATTTTGTAAAATGAGCCCAACTTATTTAGCTATACAGTCCCTTTATACACTACACTGCCTGCCTCACACAGAGAATGTGTGAATTTATTTATATGAATTTCATATAGTGTCATTTGTGTTCATCTTCATTAGTAAACAACAATATTTCAATTGTAGGAAAAGTTTAAAAACAGGAACGTCGAGCTTCAAATAGGTGTATGGATTTTGCACATAAAGAACAGGTGGAATACTGGAAAAGAAGAAAGCCAGCAGAATAGTGCAATCTCTTCCCTATTTAAAAGTGAACAATATAAGAGGAATGGTCTACTCCCATCTTCATTTGCAAATTTTGAAGAATCCATCAGTAGTCAGACTTTGACAGCAGGAGATCAATTTTCATCTAGTACAGGAAAATTTCGAGTTTGTATTCAACACATGATGGGGTTCACCATGCTCTCACTAATTTTGAAGAATGAAAAATCCTGCTAACATAACATCAAAAACTAGAGCAGATAGATTTTTGTCACATATTATCTTGCACAAGAAAGTTATGTATGTGCTAAAATTGATGGTTTGTAAAAAGAAATGTAACACATTCTGACTGGCAGCTCAGTATATTTGCCATTTTAGAACATTATTTGTTTATGATTTCACCCTCTATTGCCTCATTTAGGCTTAGTTAAGGATGAAGCTTGAAGATAAGCTCTACTAGAAAAGAGTGCTGCATTGTGGTATTTATAATGGCAGAAGCTTAAAAAACACTATGTTATAGCAGATGTGAAGAAACTCATTAATTTCATCAATTCACAGTTCATACTATCTCCAGGGGAACAACTGATTTTGCAAAACAGAAAAATAAACCAACATTGTTCTGCCACTAGCCTCAACTTGTAAGAAGCAATTTGTTTATCTCATTTTTACTCAGAATGGGTTTAGCAATTCAGCACAGTAATTTGCACTTTTTAGATTTTCTAAAATGTGCCTCAAGTGTTTTATTTGTTTGAAAAAAGTTTTAAACGTTGCATCCTTCAGACATTACTCTATAGTAGCCAAATGTGTTGCCAGAAAACTTCTGTTTTACCTAATTTTTGTGTCATATATGACTGGTATTACTAAAGTAAGGTAAAATTATACCATCATTAAAACTTAACAAAATAATTCTAAACTTAATTTACATTGAAAATTATTTGTAAAAACATACACGGGTTGTACTTAATTTTATAAAATGTAAATGATTATTTTTATGTTTAAATTAAAAAGATAACTATTATGACAAGCAGCATTATACAGATATTCATAATTATTTTATACCCACCTTTTTTGTTCAGATATACAGGAAGGTTTTTTTTGTCATAAATTATTTATTGAGAGTAAGATATGATACATAGAAATGTTAAAATCAGGAAAATATAGTATATAAAATTACAGAGTAGTCGAAGAAAAAGAAATGACAAACTGTGTTTGAAAAATCATAAACTTAAGATTGTTAGACGTTAGAGAGGTCGTTAACATCAGCCCCCTCAAGATTATATAGAGAGTTCAATCCTCAGGTACAACTGGACCAAGAATTACATCCAATATCCTCAGGCTCGCTTGGATACGTTTCCACCATTTTTGTTGTAAGAGAGTGAAAAAGAAGAAAAAGAGCGTGAAATAAAATATAAGTTCTTCAAAGATGGCACCCTATACAGTAATTCAAATAGGGTCCAAGCAGTGGGAGGCAGAAGACTAATACACCTTAAGTGCCCCTGGATATTTGGAACTTATGTCTAGTCCCAATGCATGAAGTACTAGCTACAATTTGGTGTTCATTCACTACTAAATTTTACCAAATCAAAAGTAGTCTGACTCCCTTACCATATGTTTAAGAACACTTGACATTGATGACACAAAACTATAAACTTGGTGTAACTTTAATTTACATTTAGTTGAAATAGACTACAGCTAAAGAAGGCTAAATCTAATTCCCCACTCAGTCATAGGGTCTGTACGTTCTGTCCATGGCTAGACATTTCTTCCAGAATGCAATTGCCTTCTTAGCCATCTTAGGTTGATTAGCAACTCTAAACTGGTCTTCTGGTTGACTGATGCCCTCTCTACAATTGGTTTCTTCCTTATAATACAGTGAGCTTAAGCGAAGTATACAGACATTTCTGTGATTTCGTTGAACTCATGGCAAAGCAAACTCTGTGGAGTTCGCTCATCACTAGTGCTGACTTTGTCAAGCAGTCTTTATAAATAGTAAGTGGCAATTAAAGGTAAAGGCTTCCTGTGACCCTGAAATTAGATCAAGCAATTTCAGCAAACAAATGGATCAGACATGTGAACTATTAAAGAACAATGCAGTATAGAAGTATCTGATTTCTTAGGAAACATTGGTAATGTAGTCAATTTAGGTTATTGAATATGCAAAATGGTAATGGAAAGTTCAAAGGAAATCAAAAGAAGTTGGTATGGCTCCTGAAAATAATATACAGTGAAATAAATGCACATATTAATACATAACAAATAAACAGAATTAAAGACTAAACACAAGCTTAAACCTTTTAGAACAACATGGAAAATTTTTTTCTATGATAATCAATGTTTTTATTGTAATAAACAGTTAATTTTAATATACCATGTACTGCTATATTTTTTCTTCTGAATATATGACTGAAAAAGTATACAGGCAAGACTCAAACCACGATGCCACTGACTTGCAGTCAGACATGCTGCCATCCATGCATTCTGCCACCTCCACAAACTAATCACCATTTTCAACTACTAAAAGAAAGGTGTTAATGCACTTTTCTTGGAGTTTATCGGATTTAATTACCTTGTCTGTAAAGTTGAATTTTTCTAGACTGATCCATTAGTGGACATTATTTTTCTTTAGGTTGCCTGCAAATAACCAAGAATTTCTTAACAGTCAGTTGGTGTCTCAACCGTTTGACAAGATAAACACTTGTGATGAGAGAATCCCAAGGAGTTCGCTTTGTCACGAGTTTGGCAACATCATGGAAATGCTTGTGAATGTTGCATGAACTCCACAAAATTTCTCTTAAGCAAATGAGTTAGGTAGAACTGAACTAGTTTTGAGTGGATTATAATGGTGTAACGGTTTTTAAAGGGCCCCTAAGGGCTAGGGAAAAGTATGCAAAACAATGGTGGACCAGTTACTGTGGCCAAACATGTGATATGAACAGTGAGGCAGCAGTGCTAAGCAATGTGCCACCTGGCCTCAAACAACAAAAGATGCAATGTAAAAAATGGCCACAAACTAACACTAAATAAATAAGTAAATAAAATACAGTATATATCATTGCGCCTCCTTTAGGGCACACATTGGCTGTACCAAAAAGTGGCGCCATGGGATTTGCTTGTTCCGTTCTTTGATATGACTCCAAGCACAGCTGATATCTCTGCTTTGTTTCCAATTTATATGTGCAGATACTTTAATTTAGAAGAAAGAAACCACTTGTAAAATGTAATAAATCTGTTGTTTTTATTATTTCACAGCATGTCCAGTGTTTGCTGATGAGAAGGAGGGGAGACACTAGAATCCCTGAAGTCTACGAAAAAAGTCATAAGGCCGAGCCACCTTAAATTCTTTTGCACCTCTTCATCAGCATCTTTGTTTTGCAAATGTGTCAATCAACACAGGCAGCAAGCAGCCTGCTATCCCATCCACCACTAATTCATTTGAAGTGAGACACAAAAGTCTCAGAGCTCAAGTCTGTTTATCTGGGTGTGAGGTGCCTGGAGTTGTATAGGGTAAATAATATATGATTATTTAGAATACATACAATTCATGTATGTTCCGTGTCTACAATGATCTGGATAAATGTAGGATGACAGGAAATGTGAGGCAAGAAATTTTGAACACATAACTAAAAGAGAAACTTTTTTCATGTTATAGTAATAATTGATAAAATGTTGATATGAAATGTATAATGTGTGAAGACTGAAGTTCAAATATCAAATAAACACTAAGGCTTGTTTTGGGATCATAACTGGGCACATGGCTAATTTGCACGCATAATTAGCCATGCAGTGTTGCACTGCCAGAACACAGGGATCAGTGTTATACATCTGGTAATAGTACAGGTAATATTATAATTATGGTCAGCTAATGTAGCCTTCAAATTAAAATACTGCAAGTTTATTTATTTATACACATGTAAGATAGAAGCCAGGCAGTGTGAATCAACCTCTGTGGCTTCAGGAACCACTTTTACTTTTTTTAAGTTCAGTGACAACCCACAAACAGCAATCGAAGAGCTGAGTTTGAGTTTGAAACAACTGTGAAATTGAGGTGGGGAAAATATTACCATTAGGGTTAGGGTTACACCATTTTTTTCTCCTCTTTTGCTTGTGACCCAGGCTTGGCGACATTGGCAACAATCTTGCATAAAGTTCTGTGCATGGCTGTAATGTCACGATGGCTTTGCAAACCATCATGGAATGCTTGGAAAAGATGACTAAGTCAGCCACACATTGAATTTTAAGGAAAACATTCACTGAACAACAACTGTATATTCAGTGAATTTTGCTGACATACCCTAGTCAGCATTAGCAGAACACAGGACTGACTTAGAGCAACAAAAAACAATGTTCTTTTTTAATACAGTGTAAGAAAAGAACATTGTAATTTTGAATACGCACAATTTTGATAGGTAAGTGCAGTTTTTCTTTTATTAGAAATTTTATAATGGAATTTCAGTTCCAAATAAATACTATTTTAATTAATAAATATTTTAATCACTAAAACAATAAATATAGTCTAAGATATCAATAAAATCCCTTAACTATAGAGTTTAATATAAATTGAATACAAAATGATGATTCAAAGTTAGTTCATGGAGCAGTAATATATCAATTGAAATTTCAAATAAAACTAGTGTAAGTGCCATGGAGGAAGGAAATGCATCCTGGCTGGGACGGGGGATGATTTCTTGCCAGGCCAGTAGGCTATAATGGAAATACGGTGGGAGTGGAGACTTAAGCCAGCTGGAACACCTGAAAATCTTCATCCCAACTTTGACAGAAGAATAATGGATGGACTGGGAGAACATGGGTGTCTGGAGCAGTACATTCCCCCACAAGGCAAGTGGCAGTGTTCCTCAGGGTTGAACCCGTTTAGGACACATGCAGGGTAACATGGGAATTGGAGACTGGAATCAGAGACAATGGGTGCTGCCAGAGGGTACTGCTGGGGGAGGACTGACCTGGTTTCCGCATGACCTAGAAGTGCTTTGATTCAGCAGCCAGCACTCACTTGGAGGGAGGAAGAAGGGAAGAAATTGATTGTTATATCCTGGTGGTAACTGTGTCTGGTAATGAACTGGAACGTGGTGGTAACAAATAAATACCCTTGTTTTGGGTGACACTGTTTCTGTGGTTTGGGGCTCATTGATACCCTCTTATTGTTACAACAGAAAAGAAAGATAAAAGCATGAGCAGCTATTCTCCAAACAGATGGCGCTGTTGCTGAGCTATCATCTACATTGCCAAGAAAGTAACAGTTCTGCTGAATGACTGAAACTCAGATTCCCTTTAATATCTGTGTTCTTTAACCAGCCTACAAGGTACTTTTCTTAACAATTTCTTTAAAGAAATAATAGAAAACACTAGTGAACATCATTTAATCAGAACAGAAGAAAGCTCAATATGTTTTATGAAAAGGATCTCCGTGAGATGAAGACAATCTTTTATAATATTCTTTCAACTGATTTCTTTTCCAGCCAAATTATTCACCTCTTGGGGTTTTCTAAAGGAGTGCAAGAGAAATGTTAATTTCATTTGGCTAGAAAAACCCAACCTTTCAAAAATTGATATGAAAAAACAAACAAAAAAAACAGCAAAACAAAGGAAAGAATGGAAGTAATCATCCAAAGCACATGTTGAAAAGTCTTATTTAACAATGTCTAGACGTAAGACTGTACCTTCCTGATTTAGTTCAAGCACTCCTTTAGGTAATTTCAATATGACCCTGAAAATTATATTTTTCTGAACACAAAAAATATTAAGCATATACAGGCTGAAATAATCTAATCAGGTTCTATCCAGGTAGCACATGAATCTGGTGTTCAACTATCATAAATGAGCAGAAGCACAGATAAAGTAAAATTAGCTGTTTACAATTGTCACAAAACAAATACCTACAAAGTAAACTGATTAAAAACACATGTTAAAAAAGCATTAAACTCTTTAACCCAAAACAGTTATGCTGATAAATTAACAATCAAATGTTTTCCCATTACCCTGGCATCTTGACTAGAACTCCCTCCTACCTTGTAAATACTGGTGTTGATATAGCTGCTGATTCCCATGACCCTGGCCTGGAGAAAAAAACACACACACACACACACAATTGACTGCTACATGTACTATTTGTTACAATTTATTACAGTTGATTATATACATTTGTCAATACTGAGCTCAGTTTCCCAAAATTCTTCACACAGTCAGCACAGCCAACCACAGTATATGTAGGCAAAACTAGATTGTTCTTTGTTTTGACATAAAATGCATTCCTGCAATGCAAATGCAAAATGCAAAACCACATCTTTCAAAATTCATGATTTTTTACAGTCAAACTCAACCACAAGCAAAACTGCATGTATCCACACCCTATTTTGTAAATGTTTACATGTTTTTGTCAAAACTGTTAAATTGATATTCAAAACATAACATACGATTAAATTAGACAGCATTTTTGATACTTTGGTGCAGCAATACCATATTTAAATACATTCAAAATTGCCAAAAAAGAAAAACAAAACACCCACTGCTAGATAGATAGATAGATAGATAGATAGATAGATAGATAGATAGATAGATAGATAGATAGATAGATAGATAGATAGATAGATAGATAGATAGATAGATAGATAGATAGAACTTTATTTGTTCCTGGGGGAAATTTGGCTTTTTACAGAAGCTCTTTAAATAAATAAATAGACAGGTAGATAAATAAATATATGCAGTATACACATACACTATGGTCTGAACACACATCAGAATGACTAAAAAGGAAGACAATTTAAAAGAAAGAAAACATCTGACTTGGCAGAGGAGTTATGCAGATGTATTGCTGCCCCAGTAGTGTTTCTTCACACACTTCTGCTGAATGATTCATTGGCTGCAAGTCCTGAGTGTTAGAGTATCAGAGAGAGGTTGTGCAGTATTATTCACTAAGACACTCAGTTTTGTTTTCATTCCTTCCTTTGCTACTACTTCCAGGAGGTCCAGAGTGTGTTCAATAACTGAGCCTGTCCTTTTAATTAGCTTGTTGCTTTGATGGGTCTCTCTTGAAATGAGCAAACCACAGAGTAAAAAATTGCACTGGCCATTACAGTGTTGTAGAAGATGTGAAGGATGTCACTATCCACATTAAAGTAACTTAAATAGTTTCACTGTGTTATGAGACCAGTCCAACCTGTCACTGATGTAGACCCACAAGTACTTGCAGAAGTGGACCACCTCTACATCCACTCCCTGAATAGTGACAGGGCAACGAGGATCTTTGGTGCAGCAGATGTAAATAAGCGGTTCCTTGATTTTGCTGATATTAAGATGCAGACAGTGCTGTTTGCACCAAGAAACAAACTGTTACATCTGAGTCCAATACTCTGTTTCATTTCCCTTATCAGTACACCCCATAACGGCAGAATCATTTGCAAATTTCTGCAGGTGACACAACATGGTGTTATATTTATAGTCTGAGGTGTACAGAGTGAAGAGAAAAAGAGACAGGACTGTTCCTTGTGGTGCTCCAGTGTTGCTCATATTCATATCAGAAACACAGTAGTTGAGTCTCACAAACTACTGCTCAATTGGTAGTCCATTATTCAGGACACCATATGCTCATCCACCTGCCTACCGTATCTCTGAGTTTACCCCTTAACAGGGATGGCTGATTGGTGCTTAAAGGTATTGGAAGCTTAATTCGTACAGTGATACCAGTTTTGTCCAGGTGAGAATAAGCCTTATGGAACAGATGGGTAATATCCCTTTTACCTAAAAACCTACCTAGGTGTTTTTATTCAATTTCATCATCTATACAAAATGAAACTTCTTTGCAATAAATTTTAAGTAAACATGGAGTGGGAGCTGTATCATACTTTTCTAATATGCTCTCTGCTTTGGAAAAATATGATGTTGGGATCGAGAAATGTTATCCATCAAGCTAGCTTTTGAAGAATGACAGCACTGGTTGGAATGGGCTGGCCATCAGTTTGCCACATTTATTAAATATAAAACTCTTATGTATTTAAAACAGCCAAATACCTGAGTTATTGTCATGCATGTTAGTTTTTATTCAATTTAAATTCTCAATAACTTATCATCCTTGAGAGCATAAATTGAAAAGCAATTCTATCTGGAGAAAGTTTGAGGCAGATGTGTCTATTCCAGAACCAGAGTGACTCTCTGTTAAGCAGGTTTTTAGAGACAGTACTCTTTGAACTTCATCCAGGAGTGTCTTCAAGTTGCCTGGTACTCTTCTCACCTTCCTCTTCATACTCCTGAGGGCAAATGATTTGTCTCTGACCAAGTTACTAGGAATGTGCTAGACTGGGGAAATTGTTTAGCTTTTTCTTGGACATCTAGAAATTTCTAAATCTTTGGAATTGTTGCAAATATATTTTTGGTGGCCCAACATTACATAAAAGAGATTTTAGGGATTTTGTCATGACTTGTGATCCTTGTAAAATCACATTCAAGATTTCAGTTAGGGCTGTTACAATCTGTTTCTTTTTCTACTAGGCCATGGAAAGATATCATACTAAATTTTATTGCAGATTTGCCTACAACTAAGATCCATGCTAGCATCTTGCTTATAGTACCAGTTTTCTAATGGTGCTTGATTGTATTCCCGTAAGTCTCATCTGTTTACAAATCAATTGGAGATTTTTATTCACAATTATTTTAAATTGCACAGTATTCCTAAGTGTATTTTATCAAACTAAGGACCTCAATTTATTTCTAAACTATTAGGATTTTGCTCCAATGCATGAATACCAGTGAAACTATGTCTGGGAACCATCTGAGGTATATGGATTGTCAAAAGGGGTTAATCAAGTTTTTGAAAAAATTCTTTGATGTATGATTAGTTAATTTCATTCAGACTCATTTTAAATATTACCCTTTGTAGAGGTTTTTGGCAACATTAACCCTTAAACCGCCACATACTTGGGGGTTAATGCACCCCTGGACGCCAAATACTTTTTTGCTGCAATTTTTAAGTAAACATCACAAAGAGCATCACAATTACTGCAACACTGATCATTTTACACACTGCCAATGAACTGTAAAAACTATTTAAAAAACTACTGGAACAATATGTACAAGGTACAACTGACGTCATTGATGAAATTCAGTAAATCACTGAGCCAACTGCGCTTGAACTGGCTGCATGCAAGCACACAGAGGTAAACGCTGCTGCTTGCAGGCTAGTCTAGTGGAGCGGCTGAATCCCAGGGACAGTGATGCTGAAGGGGGCGGCAGTGGTCATGAGCTGGCTGCTCAAAAAATGTACAGCACTGACTGATCAGCTCCGGCGTGCTGGAAAATTGAACTGGGAAGCGACTATAGCTGGTTGTGGCATTCAATGAATGTATGTTGTCAAAAATACTCTGCTCCTGCGTGCTGGTAAATTGCACTAGGAATGGACTTTAGCCAGTTGTCTCCGGTCTGCTGGCAAATTGCATTGGGAACCGACTATATCTGGTTCCGGCAGTTTAAGGGTTAATGTATAATACTTCTTGTAAAATATCTGCATTTGAAGGGCATTATAAGTTTTGGTCATTGTAAGTTATGGTTCCATGGATTCTAGGATACCCGTTTTATCTGAATTCCAGAGGAAGCTGCATACTAGCTGGAGCAGAGCTTGTTGAAGGCTGAAGCCTCTGCCAAATGTCATTCTGACAAAAGAAGGAAACCTTCCCTTTATTCAAAGTTGGGCAGAAGGTGTGGTGGGCGAGTTAAGAAACTCCTGAAAGTGGTATCCGATAAACTCGTTTTGTGGGACACTAGCCAGTAGACTAATATAAAATAAGTTGGTCCAGTTATCCATTGTCTAGCTCTTCCCGCTCATTTTAAAATTCATTCCTCTTCTCACATATTCTGTCTACCACCTGCTCATTTATGCGTTTTTTCTGTGGCTTCTTCTTGGGACAGAACTTTTCCTACAGCTATGATACAATGACTTTGAGACATAAATGAAGTGCTTTGGTAGTTTCAGTGCATTTCGGTTGTGATGTTAACTATTGTGTCAAGCTGCACATTGGTAAAGAGAACAGTGTGAAGATTTTCTAAAGAAGTGAACCAGCATTGAAAAATGTGTGTAACCAATTGCACAAAACTGTAATTGTTAAACTTCTTTTAACACAGGTATTAATCTGTATTATTTATGTGCTAAGCACTCTAAACATTATCATGTACAGTAAACAGCATTAAATTAGAAAGAAAAATAAACAGAAAAAACAAAGTCCATGAAAAATATGTTGGTTCTTGTCACATGCCGTATTACGGATGGTGCGGTATGTATGAACAGTGTTCTGGAGCAATGAAGTGGAACTTAATACTGCTGTACATTTACTAGAAGGTAATATTGAAGTTTGGTGCTTTTTACAAGTGTTTTGGGTGTTTTGATCTTTTTTTTTTGCCTTGTTTGTGTTTTGGTATTTATAGCATTGCTTGTTAAAAATGTCATTTCTTACCTCAACGTAAGTTCAATGCATGTATGCAAGCTGATCCATTATATCATAGATGCAATTACTATAAATTCATATGGAAATTGAAAAAGGAAATTGAGAAGTGAGCGAGATAGGGCAAACTCGAGAAAAGTGAGAGTCGCGAACAATGGCTAAAGCTCGGTTTAGGTTCTCAGTATAGGCGAGGGAGAGAGAGAGAAAGACAAGGTGCACGAACGACCAAGAGACCAAGAAAGTGAGCACACAAGTGAGCTTGGGGGAGCTATCTGCTGAAAAACAAAGTAAGCTGTGAAGGCAGAAGGGAGCAGTTCTTTTTTACCAAAAATAAATTTTAATACTAATGATAGAGTGCACATTAACTAATGAATATTAAATAACCCTTATATATGACTTTATGTAATATAAATTATTTTTTGTATTGTTTATATATTTTTGGCTTCCGTGTTGTCGCAAGTTTCTGTAATCTTTTGGCAAACTCCAATAAAATATTCCCATTTAAATGTTTGCTGCCATTTATCAAATAACCGAAACAGTGAATCTGGACAGTGAGGGACAACTGTATTTTTCTGACATTTACACATGTAAGGTCAATAGCCTCCCAACTTTAACATCGAATTCAAAGGAGGTACTTAGTGATTTGGAAATTGTAGGGGAAGAACTGGTACTTAGATTAAATCACCATGGCCAGAAAAAATGTATCCTAGAGTGTGCAAGGAAGTTAGTGAGTGGCCTACATGTAGTATATAAACTCATGAGGCACTATTATTCAAAAATTACTCCACACTGGGGAATTTGTAAGGACTGTAAGCTAGTAATTATTATCCCATTATATAAAAAGGGTGCTCAGTCTGATGCAAGCAATTGTAAGCCTGTAATAGTAACATGCATCATAGGTATATTAATGGAAGCAATTATTCTGTAAAAAAAAAAAAAAGGTGTATTAACAAATACTCAACATGGGTTCAGATGGGGGAAGATCATGCTTTACTAATAATATGCTGGAATATTATATGGAAGGAACAAAAACCATACAATAAGAACAAAATTTTATTCCCTGAGAATAGTTTACATATAAGAAGTCTTATTTCTTATAACCAAATATTTACTTTGGACTTATCTAGCTTGGAACTTTACATAATGATTAATGACATAAGGGGTGTTTCTAGAATATATCATTATGAATGCTGATTGGTGAAAATTAAAATATATTCAAATGTGTTATGTAAATGCACCTAAATAAAAACACATAAATATAAAAAGACTGTTAGATTCCTTCAGTCTGCCGTGTTGCATTAAACAAAGCATCTGGGGTATTTTCCACAACAGTGGATTTAAATGCCAGGAACAGAGGGTTAGGGTGAGTGGAACATTTTCAGAAATAGGTGATGTTAAATATGATGTCCCTCACTGATCAGCTGTGCGACCGCTGCTCTGTTTAAACACATAAATGATCTGATAGTAATATAAACAAGAAGGATATCAAGTTTCTTAAAGGTTTGGGGGATATTTTCCGTACGTTGCTTAAATTATCTGAGATCAGATGCCTCATCTTGGATTGAGTTAATTCCAGTGAAACTCATCTGGGATAAGTCGGTTCTTCAAACGCAGCCGTGTAGTAGATTAGTTTAGCTGGATCTAATCATCCAAGGATGAATGCGCGCGCCCGCGCTGAGTGAAAAGCCCATATATATTGAGTCTAGAAAACATGATCAGCAAGTCTTTGATAGGCTGTAACAAAATGACGAAAGAACGGGCGCATTTTTTTTTTCACACAAGCGGAGCAAGACCTTTTATTCGAAGGACATGAAGAATTTCAAGATTTAATATGCACAAAGGGGTGGTACGGTGGCGCAGTGGGTAGCGCTGCTGCCTCGCAGTTAGGAGACCCGGG
This sequence comes from Erpetoichthys calabaricus, assembly GCF_900747795.2. Classification (NCBI taxonomy): domain Eukaryota; kingdom Metazoa; phylum Chordata; class Cladistia; order Polypteriformes; family Polypteridae; genus Erpetoichthys; species Erpetoichthys calabaricus. Next base: position 81,439,440 of record NC_041406.2, read on the forward strand.
TTCACTTCCCGGGTCCTCCCTGCGTGGAGTTTGCATGTTCTCCCCGTGTCTACGTGGGTTTCCTCCGGGCACTTCGGTTTCCCCCCACAGTCCAAAGACATGCAGGTTAGGTGCATTGGCGATCCTAACTTGTCCCTAGTGTGTGCTTGGTGTGTGTGTGTGCGCAACCTGCGGTGGGCTGGCGCCCTGCCCAGGGATTGTTTCCTGCCTTGCACCCTGTGTTGGCTGGGATTGGCTCCAGCAGACCCTCGTGACCCTGTAGTTAGGATATAGCAGGTTGGATAATGGATGGATGGATATGCACAAAGGGTAACACTGCAAAAGCAGCCCAAACCAGAAAAGACGGCTGGCAAAAAGTGGCCGACAAATTAAACGCTAAGTAGTGTGCATTGTACTTACTGAATGCAGCGTTTCATTTCCTATGTGTCAGATTAATTAGATAGATAGATAGATAGATAGATAGATAGATAGATAGATAGATAGATAGATAGATACTTTATTCATCCCAAGGGGAAATGCACATTTAATATATTAAATATGCATGTAAATTCATATTTAATATGTCATAATTCCAGATCAAACGTGAGCACAAGGAGAACATGGGAACAGGTTAAAGTGAAGTACAAGAATATACTTCAAACTGGTAAATATTGGTATATAACTATTTAAAGAATTGTTGACATAAAGAATCATATATAATATAAAAAAAACATTAATTCTAAAGCTAATAAGAAGGCAGACAAGCAAAAAGCAGGTGGAGGTCCACGCGGTCCAGACCTAACCCCTGCAGAAGAGTTGACTATCCAGCAAAATGCCCATCGCCCTGTTTCTGAGGGCATTCTAGGGCGAAGCTCCTCCTCAGAACCAGTGGCAGGATGCAGTGGTCACTTCATTTCAGGTAAAGGATGGTCATTGCATATATTTGTCATCGATGTGTGCCATAGGTATGTTCCATATACCCTCTTTTTTGATGGGTTAGTTGCAGATAATGTCATATCCCTAGAACCTGTGTCTGACCAACGAGATATTGACGAAGGTCAAATATTTGATGAAGACACTGTGTCTGATTATTCATCAGGAGGAGAGGTACATTTTCCAAATACAGTGATCCCTCGCTATATCGCGCTTCGCCTTTCGCGGCTTCACTCCATCGCGGATTTTATATGTAAGCATATTTAAATATATATCGCGGATTTTTCGCTGCTTCGCGGGTTTCTGCGGACAATGGGTCTTTTAATTTCTGGTACATGCTTCCTCAGTTGGTTTGCCCAGTTGATTTCATACAAGGGACGCTATTGGCAGATGGCTGAGAAGCTACCCAACTTACTTTCTCTCTCTCTCTCTTTCTTGCGCTGACGTAGGGGGGTGTGAGCAGGGGGGCTGTGTGCAGCTGCTTCCTGAAGGACATGCTGCACGGAGCTTCGCATACTTAAAAGCTCAAAGGGCACGTATTGATTTTTGACTGTTTGTTTTTCTGTGGCTCTCTCTCTCTCTCTCTCTGATCCTGACGGAGGGGGTGTGAGCTGCCGCCTTCGACAGCTTTGTACCGGCGGTGCTTCGCATACTTAAAACCCAAAAAGCCCTATTGATTTTTTTTTTGACTGCTTGCTTTGCACTCCTTTGAAAAGGAAGATATGTTTGCATTCTTTTAATTGTGAGACAGAACTGTCATCTCTGTCTTGTCATGGAGCACAGTTTAAACTTTTGAAAAAGAGACAAATGTTTGTTTGCAGTGTTTGAATAACGTTCCTGTCTCTCTACAACCTCCTGTGTTTCTGCGCAAATCTGTGACCCAAGCATGACATTCTAAAAATAACCATATAAACATATGGTTTCTACTTCGCGGATTTTCCTATTTCGCGGGTGGCTCTGGAACGCAACCCCCGCGATGGAGGAGGGATTACTGTAATGTTTGATCAGACTCCACTCTGATCAGTCCCATGTGCCCCAATCACATTTGGAAACCCTGGTAATGAGAATGTTATGCTGATTGTGAGATTCTTCATGGAACTGTGGGTGTTTTTGCCTGTGTATTACCTACCTGCAATGGCATGAAACGCCTCTTTTATTGTCTGCACACGCAGGTGCCCAGGAAACACTATGAAAACCTGAAGGAAATATTTTCAGAGCCAAACAGACTTTACGAATTGCCTGGCAAACTGCACTTTTAGATAAATGTTCCGCATCGCCTACAGGTTTGAGGATTTTGATGTGCTGCTATGACAACACATCCAGCAAGAGTTTCAAAAAACCGACAGATCCAGGATCATGCCAAATCGTCAACAATTACATCCGGCTAAACAAGTAATCCATGTACGAAAATACCCCCCAGATCTGTAAAATCCTGTGAGTATAAAAACAAATCCCTAAGATACAAAGTTGGATCTGAAGATAGGAAGTGAATCTGAAGAAGATGCTAAACAGGAGCCTGGAAGCTTAGTACTTAGTTGATAAACATGTATCAAACCACAAGAATATATAGTAGCTAACCCTGAATTAATCTTGAGCTTTATATATATTTGCGTCTGCATGACGTGCCTGCTCGCTATGTGGACGGCAGTTCATTTTGAATACTGTATTCAGGAGTTCACAAAAAAGAAAATAAGCAAGGGTGGATGTTTTTTTTTTTTTTGTTAGGCAGCATGGTTTGGAATGAATAGGTGAATAATTTCCGTACATTATGTAAGCTTTAAGTCTCTACAGAAAGTGTCAAAATACATATTCTTTCAGAGGACTGGCTCTGTAGCAAGGCTCAGAATTGCCTCTGTGAGGAGAATTTTCAGTCATTTGCACTTTGGAGTGCTGCAGTCATACTTTTTCATTCATTACTATATATGTCTTTTGTCAGTGCTGTCAGTGGGAAAGCTGGATTTTCATTCCCTTTTAAATAATAAAAGAAAGTATGATTCAGTGTTTTACATTTCAGTAAGTTGAGGAGCAGATCTGAGTATATCCATCGAAAGGATGAGCGACACCTCATTTAACAGAAAATGTAGGGTTGCCCTATATTCAAGTACACATTAAAAGCTGTTAATTTTACATGCAAGAAAAATACTAAACAAAAACTGAATGAGCCACAACCCAATCTTAACCTGAATATATATCACTGGACCAAAAATCGTTTAAAAAATGTAGTCAGCAGGCTTTTGTGCTATGTTTATTGCAGTCTGATTCTACTCACAATGTAACAGAACCTGAGGAATGAACGTGAAGCAATCAATGTGAAATGAAGAACTATACCACTGTGACGTGATTCATCTAAAGACCTAGCCCTGGGTTTATAGCCACTGACCTAATATCAGCTGTGGATATTGTTTTATTAATTTAGTTGAACACATCAAACTCATCTCAGTGGAGTTTTGCTGCCAGCCAAGCCACTTCTTTTCATATGCTGTTTCATGCAAGTGGTGCTGTAGTGTTAAACTAATTCTTCTCGGCATATAGTGTACTGTACAGTATTTATATTCTCTACTTTTCAAAAACAAGATAATACTTTGGATGTCTTCTTTCTGTGCAAGTAGCCTCATTTGTCATCTTTTACATACTATGTACTATGTTTTGTTTTGAATTGGTACCTATCACTAATCCAACCAAAATTCAAAGGTATTACAACAATAAATTGATGACAAAACTGACTATCAAAATAAATTACTTTAGAAATGATAAAATATTTGTTGTAGCTCTACTTTTAATCAGTATAGGCTATATTATTGCATATAATACATAAAATAGTCTAATAGATTTTTTCTTCCAAAACAATACATTTTTTATATTAGGCCTTGTGGTTGATTTGCTTTCATCCATAATTTTCTTAATTTCTTATATTAAATACTATGAATGTTTATGTCATTTTACCTCATTGTTTTCTTGATTTCCTTATTCTGGATTACATATACAGTAGACCCCCGCAAAGTCACGGTTCAGAGTTCGCAGCCTCAGATATCCACAGATTTTTCCTTAGAACCTATCTAATAATTGTTAGTGGAAACTGCAAATATCCTCTGCAATTTTAATGTTTTTCTTCGTGACAGTACTGTACTGCAGAGAGAACAGGAAGCAACTGTAGAGGAAAACACGGCTTGAGATGGTGAAAGTAGCCAATAGAATTTGAAACTGCAACTCCCAGCAGTCCCTGCAGTGACTCTGATTGGTCTTCTGCTGAGCGTGCTGGGGCTGTTGGGGTCAAAGGATGTCAGTGCGGCTTTTAAAAAGGGGGCCAGTGACCAAAAGCAAAAAAAAAAAAAGTATATTGTAATTTGTGTTTCAAGTTCCTGTCTCTTTGCCTTTAGTTGGGTTGCCTGTACTTATTCGTTTTGTCTTGGATCGTTTCATGGTTTTCATCTGGATTGTCTGACGTCTGCCAGTGTACAGGAGGACTATAAGTGGATTCATGGCCATCCTGCAAAGAAAGGAGTGCTCCTGAACCCATCCACCCATCTTCACTAGTGGTGTGTGATACTACAAGATTTGGTATCAATCCGATACCAAGTAAATACAGGGCCAGTATCGCCAATACCAATACCAATATCAATACTTTTTAATAATTAAGGAGGATGCATCATCAAATTGCTAAAGCTGAATTCATTTTCATTAACTTTTAAGTGTTTTGTGATTTTTTTATTAATTAGTTAAAACCCAGGGCAGAATTTGGGCAAAGTAAATACAGTAAATACTTTATTATAAAACACAAGTAACACAAAATGTCTTTTTCTTAAATAAAGTGTACCGCCTTTGAAAAAAATTGAAAATAAAAAATAATTACTGGGAATACAATAAAGAACGTACAATAAAAAATACAATAAAGTGTAAACACGCTCAAAGAAATATCCCCCCACCCCCCTGTGCAGAACTGATAAAAGGTTTTTGTTCAGGAACAGTATCATGTTCACATTTTTCGATTTTATTGCACTTCACCTGGTACTTAGTAACTGTCCTGCCTTTGAAAAAATCCTCTCAGCTGGCACTGAGGTTGCAACCACTCCCAGGTGCTTCTTGGCAAGTTTGCTCAAAGAGGGGAATGTTGATGAATTTTTTTTTCCACCAATGTAGTGGATCCTGATCCCAAGGAATTGGGTACCTGTGCATTTCAATTAGGACATCAGTGCCAGTTGTCCAATGCTGCTGAGATGCAAGGACTTCAGCGTCGAATTCTGGCCATATCCCAACTTTTGCTGCAGGTGGGGATGCAGCAGCCCCTGCAGATGAGCTTGAAGTAGTTGCAGGAGCTGGGTCACAGCTGGCGGCAAAGCTTGAGCTTGGTGCAGATGATGATGGTGCTGAGGTCTGACTCACTGACTGCATTTCGGTGACAAGTCGAGCTTTTACAGGCTCAACATTTGTAGAGTCACAGAATCCCAGGTTTTTAAATCTAATGTCCAGGTAGGTGCTGACAGCAAGACCATAAAATGTTTCAATAGCCTTGAAGCGACGGTGACACTGCACTGACAGCTCAGCAGTTAGCTTGCTACCATTGCGCTCAGAGGTTGCCGTGGTTCTGTGAAGCAGTGACACCAGTGGAATCACCTTTGAAAGTGAAACATGTTTTTCAGTTGATATCTCCCTGGTTGCTTCCTCAAACGGTCTCAGTGCATTGATGGAGAGACTGATGACAGACCGTTCTTCCTCACTTAAGCAAAGTGAGCTCATTCCAAGGAGACAGAGGACTGTGGTAACTGCCCCTCTTTTGCTAAGACAATCTCTCCCACATGTAGAATACAGAGTTCCACCTTGTCTCAACTGCTTGAATTAGTTTGTGTTCAGGGAACTTCTGCTGCTTCTGAATTTCTTTGAGCTTGTCTGCAGCTTTAGTGCTGTGGTGAAAGAAAGCAACAATAGCACTGTTTTTTTGCTGAATATCAAGCAAGCCAGGGTGTGCCTTGAAAGAGTCTTTCACCACCAAGTTCAAAGTGTGTGCAAAAACATGGGTAGTGTGCCCAACCTGCATTGCGCACAGCAGTAACCATGTTGGCGCTATTATCGGTTACAACAGCCAGAATCTTGCCTGTTATGCCCCATTCTTCCACGATTCTGGTTAACTGTTAACAAATATTGTCTGCAGTGTGTTGTCCAGGAACACAACACGTTTCTAGCACATATGAAAGCATTTGCCAGTTTTCATCTATGATGTGGCATGAGAGTGTTAAATATGCCTCTGTGGCTCTTGATGTCCACATGTCAGTTGTAAACACAACATTGTCCACACCACTCAATTCCTTTCTGACCTTAGAGCAGCATTCTTTATAAAGAGCTTTTAGTTTCCCCTCCATTAAAGATTTTCTACTTGGAATTTTGTACCGTGGGTCAAGAGTCCTCACAAAATTTCTAAAGCCGTCATCTTCCACCATGGAAAGAGGTTGCAGGTCCTTCACTATCATTTCTACAAGGCCCCTCGTAATCTCCATTGCTCTTGGAGAATCGGCTAAGTGAAATAATAAAATAATTAAGTGTGTAGCACATCTTGTAGTTTAAGTATAGTAGTCATCACAGTTAACACAAAAGAGTAATTATATTCAATCAAATCTTAGCTATATTATATTCAGTATATTTGTTTCAATTCCAGTAAATGTACTCATTTTTATAACATGTGGCAATGGGATAATACTGTAGCATATAACACGTTAATTTTGATGAATTAATCACAGAAAAAATAATGAGTTAAAAAAATTACTTTGATTAACCGCGTTCCGTGGTTCTGTTCACGGTGACTTGATGATCACGTAAACCCAAACTATTTACCTATTATCCAACCTCTGCTCCTTAGGGACAAGCTGACAGAGATGGTAGTAGATTCATACCTGGTGGCATGGATTGTGGACTATCTTAAAGACAGACCTCAGTCTGTGCGTCTCGGGAACTGCAGGTCTAACATTGTGGTCAGCAACACAGGAGCGCCGCAGGAGACTGTACTTTCTCCGGTCCTGTTCAGCCTATATACATCGGACCTCAAATACAACGAGTCCTGCCACGTGCAAAAGTTCACTGATGACACTGCAATCGTGGGCTGCATCAGGAGTGGGCAGGAGGAGGAGTATAGGAACCTAATCAAAGACTTTGTTGGTGTGACTCAAACCAACTACATCTGAACACCAGCCAAAACCAAGGAGCTGGTGGTGGATTTTAGGAGACCCAGGCCCCTCCTGGACCCCGTGATCATCAGAGGTGACTGTGTGCAGAGGGAGCAGACCTATAAATACCTGGGAGTGCAGCTGGATGATAAATTGGACTGGACTGCCAATACTGATGCTCTGTGTAAGAAAGGACAGAGCCGACTATACTTCTTTAGAAGGCTGGCGTCCTTCAACATCTACAATAAGATGCTGGAGATGTTCTATCAGATGGTTGTGGCGAGTGCCCTCTTCTACGCAGTGGTGTGCTGGGGAGGTAGCATAAAGAAGAAGGATGCCTCACGCCTGGACAGACTGGTGAGGAAGGCAGGCTCTATTGTAGGCGGATCTGGACAGTTTGACATCCGTGGCAGAGCGACGGGTGCTCAGCAGGGTGCTGTCAATCATGGAGAATCCACTGCATCCACTAAACAGTGTGATCTCCAGACAGAGGAGCAGCTTCAGTGACAGACTGTTGTCAATGAACTGCTCCAATGACAGACTAAGGAGATTGTTTCTCCCCCACACTGTGCGACTCTTCAATTCCACCCCTTGGGTGGGTAAACGTTAACATTATACAAAGTTATTGTCTGTTTTACCTGCATTTTTATCACTCTTTAATTTCATATTGTTTCTTTATCAGTATGCTGCTGCTGGAGTATGTGAATTTCCCCTTGGGATTAATAAAGTATCTATCTATCTATTTATCTATTTGACCCTGATGCTAGCAGTAGCATCCATAATATAATGGTCTTAGCATAATTTATACTTTTTTAGTTTTCACCACTTGCACTTTGAAAATTTAAAATTAACTAATGCTGAAGATGACTAAAATATTACTTGCACCACTATAACCTACCTGAATGTTCTCTGCCAAATTGAAAGGCCTCTGCCAATGTCCACTGCCTCGGGATTGGGGGTCTGCTTCTGTCTGGGCCAGGTTGTGTTGGATTTATCACCTCCTCTCTCCGTTTCTGTAGCTCTGCATTTTCTTTTTTTTAGGTAATATATGAAGCTGAGTTTGAAATTAAATTAAAGTGTTTTGGGGGCATATTTAGGGTTTGAACTATAAAAATAGGCATTTTTTAACCACATCCAAAATTTGCGGTTTTTCACAATTCGCAGGTGCTCTAGGAACATAACCCCCGCAAATTTTGGGGTGTACTGTACTACAAATACTAATACTAGTACTACATTTGTTTAATGGGACAGTGGAAAACTAGTGGATTTGTTTTAACTTTCATTTTACAAAATGCATTTTTTTTTAAACTATGAGGTAATTTCAGCACCACTGGGATATAACAGAAAAACAACATGGCACACTGTCAACTGCTGAATGTATTAATTTGTGAATAGTTCTTTGTAAGAATAAATACCAAAGGATGAATTTAGTCATATTAATCTGTTTACAGACAAACTAGTTATACAGAACATTTAGTCTAAAGTGAACTGCTACATAATTAGGAATATGGCTGCTTATTCATTTTATGCCAGGACACATGAATTAATGCTGCTTTTTTCTTTTTTCTGTTTTTACTTGATGCTTCAGAGAATGTCTCCTAATAAAATATGTATTACATTTTTCTTTTTTTCATATATCTACACTGACAGACAAGAAACTCAATGTCCAAAAAAGTAATCTTCAAAAGTGTTACTTTCTATTTCTGTCTATACACTTCAGTCAGAGCATGTCATATTTAATTTGATCACTCATATTGCTCAGTAGCACAGACAAACTCCTGTTGCATAATGTTCTACAGAAGGAGCAGATCAAGTTGTAATGATGAAAAGCTTGCAAAACCATCCATGACAGTACTGTTGCCATTGAATGGAGCAATGTAGTGGTGGTGGGTCATTACATATATAACTGCAAGTTTTTCTCTTAAGATAGCATGACAACACAAAAAAAACCAGATCAGATTATCATAATGAATTAGAACATTTTTACATACAAGCTAAAATACATCTATGAGAAAACGTTTTGAACCCTGCAGAATTTGCTTTAGATTTCTACATCTAAGATTCCTAAAATATGAGTTGATCCAAACAAACACTGCACAGAAAATTAATTACTGACATATATTTTTTCAATGCATTTTTAATTTTCAGTATCAAGAAAACAAAATGTATTTGAATTGCCAGAAAAGTGGATATTTGGAATTAGGCCTTCTAAACAATGATATAACATTTGGGTGTGCGTCTGAGGTGCCCTTCCCTATAGAAAAAGAAAAAAGACTTGATAAAACCCAATATGGTCTACTCAAATGAGATTTCTCAGGACTTCATTTGAAGAATTGTGGAAGCTCATGAAGCTGTACAGGTTATAACCGGAAGAATTGCAGTACTATTACAGTTCTCCCATCGTGATTCATACAATATGACTTGACCGATAGTAGATAAAGATGGTCTGATCAAACGTTGCACACACAATTGAATGTATGGAGAAATTAATGGAGAAAATATTAGATCCTCTATGAAAGAGGTTGTCCTACAAGAGTGGAATGTAACAATCAACCACAGGATGACAGCTAGTGGTCTACGGACATCCTTTGTACTGAAAAATAACTTGAACCTATAAATCTATAATAACTCTACAATAACAAAAACACTCAATAAAAGTGGTGGTTATTAGGAGGATTAATGTCACAAAGATGATCTGGGTTTATCGCCTCTAAAAAAGCAGATCATTTCTCAAAACACTGTATTGTTACTAAATCATTATTAAAACTTAAGGTCAATTCCCATGAGAATCAAATGCTGTACTTTCTAATTATGCAAAATACTGTGAATCCTGCTTTGCCATTTTTACCTTTCCAGAATACATTACAGCATGACAAGACTTTGGGACTTTGTTCACTTAACTGAAATCTGTCAGTTGAAAAAGTTAACACATCTCGCATACAGTAAGTAATATTAGTTTGTTCATTTTCTAAGTTTAGAGTTTAGTAAATTATGTAAAAACCGCATGTTGTCCTGAACATCTTGAGGAATGTCATCAATGTAATCGTTGCGATATAAGTCTATATATTGCCATGCCATGAAATTGTGCCATGTGAACTTTCTACAATGGCATTTTTCTCAGTACACATTTTAAATATTATGTAGTGAACAGGGACCTGTGTGGATCATCCTTTCACATTTATTTTCCATGAGGGGGCCATGTTTTTTCCCTCCTGTTATTATATCAATTTTCATAAAAAAATATTATTATCATGATCTGAGATTATCATCAAAAATGATTTTTATGGGACTTGCTAAATATTAGTTGAAAAACTGAGTCTAAGGTACCTGGAATATAGTATAATTAGGTACACTTTTTTCCAGCTTTCCTTTGTAAACCATTTACAATCCCAATAGTAAAATCTGCAGTTAATGAACCCTAACAGAATATGCTCTGACTGTGGCTCGAGCATTTATCTTGGTTAAGTAAGAGGAACATCACATAGTAAGACTGCTGTTCATGAATTTTTGATCACAGAAGTATCTAATGTGACTCTAATCCAGAAGGCAGACCAAGATGTCTTATGTATCTTTCAGTTTATATATCAGACTGCATCAGAAATAAATTATAAGACTATTTGCGTAAAATAAAATACTAAATAATAGCAAGAATATGTTTGAGTTGACATCATTTTCTTACAGGCTCAAACAAAATTGATACTGTTATAGATCAGTAATTACCCCTGAAGTTAGATGCCGTTGGTGTCAGACGTAACTTATGAACATGGATTTCGACTTGGTTAATTGGTGAAGCGCAAGAAGTAGAGATAAAAGGAGACTGGGGTGAGCTCATTAGCAGAGTCCCTCTGAGGTGTGTACTTAGACCGTTACTTTTTCTAATTTACATTCATTACATGCATTCTGCCATAATAAACTCAGAAATTTGTGGATGTTACCAAAATTCTGGGGATAGCAGATACTTACAGGAGAGGAAAATAGGTTCAATAAGATCTGGACAATCTTCAAAACCAGACCTGCACCTGGAAGATTAAAGTTCAACGTGGTCAAGTGCAGCGTGCTACATGAATGCAAAAAGAACATTAATTATAAATAAATAATGGCCAAGGTGACCCTTTAAAAAAGGAGTCAGGAGTGTTCACTTAAACCATATTCCCTTCATCTAGGGAATGTGCAATTACTGTGTTTTACTTAGGTAGTTAAAGAGAGAACTTAAATATTACATTAGACTGAAAAATTGTTAGATATGAATCATGCAACATTATTCTCATTCTCTGTAATAAATTGATGAGAATTAATCTGGAGTATTATATATAGTTTTGGAGACCACACCTTAAAAACATTAAATACAACTCTGAAAACTGTGCGGAGAATAGAAAACAAGTGCATCAATGGACTAAACAGCATGTCCTAAGGCCACAGGCTAACACAGTTAAACCTCCTTACCTCTGAGCACAGAAGGCTAAATCAGGACCTAATTTCGCTCTTTGAGCTCACAAAGACATCAATAAAGTTAATCAGATTTTTTTCCCTCTTGGTAATGCATGGAAGCTACAATAAAGTGTATTCAAGATAGAACGCAAGAAGCATAAAGGATTGGGGGAATCTGGAACAAACTTCCAATTCAAGTACTTGAAACAGAAACCTTGGCAACTTTTAAAAAGGATCTTAGATAAGACAGTATATAGGGACACCATTGCTGTTAGCCAACTGAAATCCATTGGCTAAATGATTTTCTCTTGTTTATCAATATGTTCCTGTATGACACCTTAGTGACAGTGACAGTCCCCAGATTTTCTGAATCAACAGTTGCATTTGAATCCTTCTAAACCATTGTTTTGATCATTTCAATACTCAACTGTGTTAGTCAGTAAGATAAAAGTTCAGATTCTATGACACTGTGATAGCGCCACAGTAGTATTTCATAATACAATATGCTGTAACTCTTGATCACCCACATTGGGTATGACGTTAATTTGCATCTAGCCCTGCTTGTAGGCCCTCCAATCTCCAGGGAAAAACCTGGGGGTTGGTGGCAGAATTGGCAGTCCAGCCACCATAAAAAATCCTCGCACTGTTACATTCCATCTGAAGTAGTGTGGTGCCGAGGTGTCACCCGTTGCATTGCTGCACTCAGGTCCCAACCTGGGATCCTGAGTTGATCTGTGATGTGGTGGGTGCGGCAATGTGCTGTATCAGCGCGTGCTCCTAACCTCTCTCTCTCTCTCTCGATCAAAATTTGCTTTACATAGCCCATGATCTTTATGTAATATACTGAATATAGTCACCATATTCAAATCTCTAGTAGTTTCCCAATTATCCCTGTCACAGGCACACCAAGAAACACTTATATATTTTTAGGATTAGTTTCTGTTTAAGTATTCAAAGATTAACATATTTTTCTCCATTTAGTTGCTTAGTTTGTTTGCCATATGTTAGCTAAGATATTCAGATATAAATATATAGTTATAAATTATTATACTGTATATGTTAACAAAAATTCTTTTTAAAAATATATCTTCATAATACTAGGAAAAATTATACAATGAAAATATTTTTAAAACATAAAATGTAGTTATTCAAAAATATGTTACAGTGAATGACAGACATATGTGCATTTTACTAGATATAAAGTGTTAATAGTGGAATATTTAGAATCCTTAGAGGAGAAGTAGAATAGGTTTTACTGTTTGATCTATCCACAGGGAATTCTATAAACATGACACTCAAATGTGTAACAGACACTGTAATTTGGTCAGATAGGAAGACATCATGCAACTGCAGTTGCAATTGAAGGTAATCTGATTTGTGAAGGGAAATTGATTCAGCTCATTGGAATTAATTGTTAAATATAATCACAAGAGCCAAACAGCATGCTTAGTAAAATACGGAATTTACAACAGTTTATGCACCATAAGAGGAACTAAAAAATGGTTCTGACAGAACAGCAGTGTAGGGTTTGAAAGGTCACAGAAAATAATTTGATAATATAAAAAACTTTTTGAAACTGGAAACAAGATTAGGGAAATTTGTTAAGAATTATTGCATAGCTAATTAATATTTATAGGCTGACCTTCTATGCTTTATGGTCTGTCTGGATTTGACAGAAATATCATTAAATATTACAATATCACAAAAGCTCTACTGTGTAATATAAGTTACAAATATATTATATTTGTATCATGCACTCACGTTCCATTCCCTTGTCAAAATGGTAATAGACTGAGCTATACAGATCAGACCTCCCTAACCCCAGAAACAATCTTTAATTTGTTAGGTAGGTTATATTATCCTAGACTGGCAGTTTTTTATCGTAAAAATAACATTTTTATAGACCTAAAAATATTGTCACCTTTTTTTTTTTCACAGTAAAATTCTGGCAACCCAGCTGCCAGTACTTTACCGTAAATGTAACATTTTTTTAAAGTGTACAATAGACCTAAAATATTGTCATCTTCTTTTTTACGGTAAAATACTGGCAACCCAGCTGCCAGTATTTTACCGTAAATTTAACATTTTTTTTTTGCAGTGTGGGATTAAAACAGAAGTTTTTTTGTTTATCATTATGATTTTGAAATGCTTGAATGTGTTGCATGTGTAATACCTGAAGTAAATTAATTAATAATAAAAAGCTCACATTTTTAATCACTGTCATCAGGTTAAAGGGTATTGACATGTATCTGATTTGTGACTGTTCAAATTCAAGTTAACTGTTACATGTTCAAGATAATTCAATTTTGCACGACTAAGCAACATACAGCACATTACCACACTCCACGCCGATGATCATCAAGTACTACGTGTCAAATGAATTAGGGGTGTCGACATCATTAGAGTTTAAAGTCCAATGTTTTCAGCCATTACACCAAGGTGCCTTTGAAACCAGTACCTGCTTATGGTTCAGGTCTTAGCAGATAATGGTGTGTCATAGCACCATTTGAAAAAGCATGTATGCAGCTGGATTTAGGGCTGTAGAATCTGAGAGTTTTATATCCTATGTTAATGAGTGGAGGTGAATTTGTGTAACGTCAAAATGCTGGGTTTGAAATGAGCAGGTTATGTTTCAAATGTTGAGAAGAAAGCTGCCCAAAAATGAAAAATGATGTCTGTACATACCCCTGACACAGTTAGACCGAGTTGAGGTGAGAGCAACAGTTTTTGTAGATAATCATATTATATTGTTTTAACCCCCCCCCCCCCATAACCTATCATCAATGGGGGAGAAGTGAACGATTTAGATTCATCAAAAATTTCGATCTCTGCTTTTCCACATATCTCGATGTTTTAGGGTCACCTGATAGCTAAAGCATTGATATCTCGATGATGGGTGTGTGTCTGTGTGTCTAGAGCTAAAATGGCTGGATGGAAAAATACCAAACTTAAAACTTTTAAGTCTATTATGAGATGAAAATGTGCTGATTAATTTTTGAGCCAAATTGTGCAAGAGACAGAGGCACTCTAGAGGAACTATCAAATACTGTAATTCTGCAATTAGTTATGAATTCTTCTCGTCAATTGCAATCATAATGACCTATTTTATGATCAGAAAGTTCAGCATCAGAGCAGTAAATAATTACTGAAATATTATAGAATAGCTCAGGTAGCTTAGTTCCTAGGGCGCCATGCTTACTGACGCTCATATCCGAATTTTTAACATTTATTGCATTATCTTTACATGGGTTTAAGCCCAGCGCCCTTAGAGAGTGGAAGGCCATGTTGCCATTACATATATATTAATACAATAAAAAGTTTTGTGATATATTTCTGAGGGCTTAAAAGAATAAATAAAACTAATACTACTTTCATTTAAAAGAAATAATAAAAACAAATGAAACTTGAATAATCTGACTCAGTGGATCTCAAAGTTGGGAAGTCTAGGTAGGGGGTGTCAGAATTGGCACAACTACTATAAAAGCATACATAATGGTGGGAAGCAATGGCACACAATACATCAATTGCACCTTATTACTTTAAAAGTTTTATGTTGTAGATAGTGGCATTATGTTAATTATAGAGATTATTTTTTTCAGATTCACACCCCCTCTCATTCTGTCAGCAATCCTTATGTAAATACACTGTAATCAAGCTGGAAAAGTGGCTCAAGTTTGAGCATGTTGTGTTTTAGTTCAGTTTAGTTCATGGGAGCATTTTCTGGAAGTAGATTGGTCCTTCTAGTGGTAACACTTTTTAAACATTTCTGTGTTCTCTTTTGAGAGTTTCATATTTCTGTTATACATATATAAATTTGCTATTGCCTTCAGCAGGCAAAAATGGACAAGGAGAAATTGGCACCCATCCAAAGACAAAATCACATAAGCCATCTGTTTAATGCAGTACAAATTGCAATATTTCAGTATATATCTAGATAACATTGTGCTCCCAAGTTTTACTAAGTCATACACTTTTGAAATGTACTGAAAGTTCTCTTGTTCTCCATGCAGGTACATCTGCTTCCTCCACATGCCTAACATGACCACATCAGATTGATAAGTATGTTGTTATGGACTGGTATGTTATGAAGGGGGGTTCACACTTTGTACTGAACAGTGATTTTTTTTTTTTTTTACATTATTGATATTATTTAAAGAAAACAACATTCCATACAACCATGTCAAACGTAAACCATAATTTAACCCAACCTGAGAGAAAGAGAGGAGAAACTACAAATCTTTAAAAAAGCAACAATGAAAGGAGGATGCCCTTTTCCCTGATATAAATGCTTACTCCAAGATTTGATTAATTAGATCTCGCCGTATTTTTAAAAAGTTTTAAACAGGTGCTTTAAGTGAGAATATAATTTTTCCAGTTTAAAATAGTGTAGAACATCAGTTGCCCACCGACTTGTAACAGGTGTGCTGGGATTCTTCCAGTTGAGCAAGATAAGTCTACATGCTAGTGATGTGGTATAAACAATTACAATATACTGTATTTGTCTGTCTCCACTTTAAGCCCATCTGGGTGTACACCAAACACTGCTGTTAATCAGTTAGGACTGATTGTGACACCAAGGCTGTCTGATAGGCATTGAAAAACCTTCGTCCAGAATGATGTTAATTTGGCACATGTTCAAAACATGTAGCCCAGTGAGGCTGGAGCTTAATTGCAACGTTCACATGCTAAATCTTCCTCTGGATACATTTTGGACAATTGTAAACAAGATAAATGTCCTAGATTAAAGATTTTAAGTTGGGTGATTTGAATGCTTTGCACCTATGGAGCTGGAATGTATTCTATGCATGGCTGCCTTCCACTCCTTTTCAGATATGTTACGTGAAAGAACCTTTCCCCAGCGTACCCTAAGATATTTGAAAGGAAGAGACATTTTATATATTGTTGAGATTCTGTCTGAGACTTCAAAACTGGATCAGTATTGCCTCTGGAATAGAAATGGGTGAGAGATGAAGAAAATTGGGCAGGTTCCTTTTAGCAAAGTTTCTGATTTGAAAGTACTGGAATAATTGTTTTGATGGGAAGTTAAATTAGAAACGTAATTGTTCATGAGATGCAAAGACATTATCTATATACAAATCTCTAAGTGTTTTCATCTAGGACGTGTTCTAAACATTAAATACTGTGTAGGTTTGAGAGGATAGATAAAGGTGATTATCATGTAAAGGTGCAACAGATAAAAGCTTCTGTCTCTTAAAGTGCTTCCTTCATTGGTTCCATATTCTGAGTGAGTGATAGATAATTGGTTTATCAGCATATTACTGATAATTTGCATTTCCTGAAGCACAAAGCAGGGTTTATAAAGAAGTACAGCAAGATTTTATTTCTTTTGCAGACCAGGCTTGTATATATATTCACCAATGTGTGTCAATGCCCAGGGGTCTCATGCATAACACCGTGCGTAGAATTCATACTAAAACATGGCGTAAGGACAAAAGCGGAAATGTGCGTACGCACAAAAAAATCCAGATGCATAAATCTGAACGTTTGCCAACTTCCACGTTCTTCCGCTCCATAAATCCCTGTCAGCGTGAAAAGTAACGTACGTGCACTTGCCTGTTGTCCCGCCCCGTCTCCTCCCAGAATTAAGCCTCTTTGAATATGCAAATCAATATAAATAGCCCTTAAGCTCAGCGTTCTGTGAAAAGACAATGGCAAAAGCACGGGGGGAAATAGAAGAATTTCAGCGAATACCAAGTGGAGGCAAGTAAAAACGTACTATTTGTTGGTTTAAACAGTGGTATAAAAAACAAAAGGAAGTTGATCGAGTGACATAGAGTGTCAGAGAAACTCGAAAGCTCAAGTTCACAAAGTCGCACAGTGCCCGAAATAAAAAAGTTGTCAGATATCAAAGTCATCGTGAAAAGGTGAGTTGTAGACCACAGTCTGAGTGTCATATGAAAGTTTATTAGGGTACAGAGAAAAGAAAAAGAAATAGGGATACAGTGAGAAAAAAGCTCGAAATGTCAACTTTAATCTCAAAATTTCCACTTTAATCACGTAGTTTATTTTGTCATTAAAGTAGAACATCATAAACTTCATCTTTAAATCGTTTAATTTACTAGTTTCTCAAATACCATCATAACTATAGTAGCATGTTAAATGCTTTGTTTTGGATGTGTTCTATGTGCTCTATGTGGCGCAGTGATAGTGATGAGCTGGCACCCTTTCCAGAGACTGCCTCACGCAAGATGCTTGCTGTGCCATGTGTGACCTTCGATGAAATAATTTATTGTAGCAGTACTGTTTCTTTCAAATGTACTAACCCCCAATTCCTGTCCTTCCTTTTCTTTCTCCAAGTAACCAATTGCCACACAATCAGCTCTGTAATAGATGTTAAGGCCATCTGTAACCTTAGAATGCCAATTCTTCAAAACTTTTAAGGAACATTGAAATATCTTCGTAGTACATGTTTAATTATTCTATCCGTCTAGCCTTCCAGTGTCACGCCAGCCCCAGCATGAATACAGTGCGAGGCAGGAACAATCCCTGAACTACCTATCGCTGCACCACCATGTCCTCATATGTTTAATTATTAACAATATAGATTATTTAAATGATGTTAACATTTTATCTGTATAATGTAATAAACATTTTGCTGCATTTCATGTTAAAAATTATATTGTCATCATATGTAAATACGTGCTTGTCACAGGAGGCTGGGGGTCAGACCAGGCCGTGATGCCTGGAAGGACCGAGAGGTGGCGCATTTGTCCTCCGGGCCACGAGGGGGCAACCGCCCTGGAGCAGAAGAGGGCCACGGAGGGGGAGCAGGGAGGCTCAAGCCCGTTGGGGCCCGTATCCACCGCCGGGGGTGCCCCGAGCCTCATGGAGCCTGGGACATATTTACTTCTGCCACACTCCCGGAGGATGATCCTTCCAGGGACACCCGGAGTGCTTCTGGGTGCTCTCCTGATGCTTCCGCCACACCAGGAAGTGACATCAGTCAGAGCACCTGGAGCTCATTCGTGTAAGGATAAAAGGGGCCGCCTCCCTCCAATCAGGGAGCTGGAGTCGGGAGCAGGAGCAGGATGAAGCTCCTGGAGAGAAAGGACAGGTGGCCCATGGACAGAGAGAAAGGCCCGGAGTAACGGTGACTGGTGCAAGGAGCACAGTGTGCTGTGCAGGACAGTTGAGTTGTGTGTTGGAGAGAGGAAAAATAAACGTGTTTTTTATAAAAATGCGGTCTCTGTCTGATGGTGTCTGGCCAAGTCTCACATTGGCACCCAAACAGGGACCTTGTGCCTGTTCCAAGGTAGGGGACCTGATTTATAAATTTTATGTGAGCTGTCCGGCAACTCAGACAGCCACACACATGCGCTGCATGGAAGCGGCCCGCGCACGCACCACGGACGGTTCGCGGATCAGCCAGGGGCCGCGAGAGGTTCGCCGAAGCACCGTCTCCCACCCGAGGGGAAAGAGAGCCGATCAGAGAGAACCGAGCGCTGCGGACTTACCAGTGGTTGCTGCTCCCGTGAGGATCGGGGTCGGCACAGCCATGGATATGGCCGGCAGGTTGCCGGATACACCAAAGGACGGGATCCAGGAGCTAAGTCCCAGGCCCGGAAGCAGTCGGCTCAAGAGGGTCGGCAGTGCTGAGGCCGGCGTCTGTATTGCAGGTGGGGGCTGCCTGGGTCTGCGTCGCCGGCCAGGCTGTGTCGATCCGCACAACGAGGCCGGGGCAGCGACACTAGAAGGAAGGGAGGATCCATGGCGTCTCGAGAGGCCGCGGTAGATGAGCAGCAGCGGGTCTCGTCAACCCCTCGGGACACGGAATAAGATGGCGGCAGACCGGAAGTCCATCCCCGTGACAGGCAAGGGATTGGACGGTGTGTCTTGCGTGCCCGCCGATGATTGGTTAGAGGCGGGACCAAGGAACGTCCATCCCGAGCAGGGGGAGGGCTGGAGAAAACCCGGAAGAGAGGTCCAGGGAGTGCAGCTGGCGATTAGGACCGACGAACTGGTAAGTCCTTCGCCGGCTAACGTTCCCTTTGTGCCTGTGGCTCGGCATGAGCCGGAAGATTCCCTTCGGTCCTTCAAGTCTGTATTACAGGTGATGCACGACCTTCAAGACCATTTAGTCGAGCTGAAGAGGACGGCAATCGCGTCACGTCAGGGGGAGGAGCAATGCGGCACCGGATTCTCTGGCTGAAGGTTCGTGGCGACGCAGGTGAGTGGGACTTGCGGCGTAAATGTAAAAGGATAAGCGAGCGAATGTTTCCCGGTATTGTGCAGTTACGGAGAAGGAGTAGCTGCAGCTCCGACAGTGGAGGCGACGAGAAGGGCTGATCGCCTGGGAGGGGTGGTGCCTAGATGCCGGCTGATGAATGCTGTGGGTCCTAGTGCACTACCGCCGGCGCCAACATCATCGATTCACACTGGTGCAGACGGCGAGGGGTCTCTTCCTTTCCCGTAGGGAGACTCAAGCCGTCAGGGCACCTCAGAAGAAATGGGAGGGCCCGAGGAATGAAGCTGGGTCATCCCACAGAGTGAGACGTGAGCCCGTGAGCTCACGTACGGAGACGGGCAGGCCTCTGCGGATGCAGAGGGAAGCCCCAATGTCAGCGGTGACACATGGAGTGTGAGTGGTTCCAACAAAAGGGGCATGGAACCCGTGAAGGAGGTGCTGAAAAGGCAAGTCTTGGGGTGCCAGTCGATGGGGGGAGTGCTGCCAGTGCGCAGCACACAGGGACGCCAGGGGATGGTGTCCAGGCAGCGTCTCTGCCCCCTTTTCTATCTGTGTTGCTGGACCGGGCCCTGGACGAGCAGTAGGACCCGCTTCGTTGGGAACCTGCCCTCGCGGGATGGGCCGTTCCGGCCAACGAGTCTTCGCTGGCGAGGGGGCAGTGTCGCAGAAGGCTGGGGGTCAGACCCGGCCGGGACGCCTGGAAGGACCGAGAGTTGGCGCATTTGTCCTCCGGGCCACGACGTGGCAACCGCCCTGGAGCAGAAGAGGGCCACGGAAGGGGAGCAGGGAGGCTCAAGCCCGTTGGGGCCCGTATCCACCACCAGGGGGCACCCCGAGCCTCATGGAGCCCGGGACATATTTACTTCCGCCACACTCCCGGAGGACAATCCTTCCAGGGACAACCGGTGTGCTTCCAGGTGTTCTCCTGACACTTCCACCACACCAGGAAGTGATGTCAGGAAGAGCACCTGGAGCTCATCCGGGTAAGGATAAAAGGGACTGCCTCCCTCCAATCAGGGAGCTGGAGTCGGGAGCAGGAGCAGGACGAAGGTCCTGGAGAGAGAGGACAGGTGGCCCACGGACAGAGAGAAAGGCCCGGAGTAATGGTGATTGGTGCAAGGAGCACAGTGCTGTGTGGGGCAGTTGAGCTGTGTGTTGGAGAGAAGAAAAATAAATGTGCTTTTTATAAAGATGCGGTCTCTGTCTGATGGTGTCCGGGCAAGTCTCACAGTGCTTTATAAAGTGGTTCAGGTTGTGCAATATTATAACTGTATCGCAAGTTTACAGTGAGGTAACTGTACTTATAAGTACAAACAGTTCTACAAGGAGCACTTGATGGACTGATTGAGTATGTTTATAGTTCTTGGGATGAAACTGTTTCTGAACTGCAATATCCCTACAGGAAAGGCTCTGAAGCATTTGCCATATGAGAGAAGTTCAATAAACAGTGCGAATTACTGAGGCAGCGTGTGCTTGATGCTGTATACCGATAATTCTCTTTCCAATCAGCTGCTTGAGAGCTGTGATTCCACACTCAGATATAGTGGGATAAATACTTGAGAGTAACAACGTTAAAGCAGCTATGGTATTTGGAATAGTTTGGCCATTTTGTGGACCATTATATTGTTACAGGTTAATTACAATCAGATGCCTTAAACTAATAAACAATATGTGGTTAATTTCAGTGTATATAATAAAGCCGCATCAGGGATGTGGATCTAAAAAAGAAAGGGAAATCACACTTGAACAAAAGCACTCCTTTGACGCTGGGTGCCGCCAGTTTGCATGCAGAGCTTGTGTACGCCAAGGATTTAACTAGCGTGAAAATGTGCGTGGCTTTATGTCAAGTTTAGGTTTTATACATCACAATTTGAGCGTGGAAACGGGAGTACTCAACATTTTTGTGCATACACACTGTTTATACATGAGACCACAGGTCTTTACAGCTTGTATATTTCACACCCAGTAATAAAATTGAAAGTTAGGTAGTGCCATGCCCCCTTTTGCTTTAAGTCATTGTAGAGCTGCCCTTTGGATGAGTGGATGTTTCGAATTCTAAATTAATGAGGTTACAAATGAATCTAATTTCTTAAAGAACAATTTGTTAATGTACAACCCCAATTCAAATGAAGTTGGGACGTTGTGTAAAACGTAAATAAAAACAGAATACAATGATGTGCAAATCCTTTTTAACCTATATTCAATTGAATACACTACGAAGACAAGATATCGAATGTTCAAATTGATAAACTTTATTGTTGTTTTGCAAATCTTCACTCATTTTGCATTTGATGCCTGCAACACATTTCCAAAAAAGCTGGGACAGGGGTAGGTTGAAAAGGATTTGCAAATCATTGTATTCTGTTTTTATTTACGTTTTACACAACATCCTAACTTCATTGGAATTGGGGTTGTATATGGGAATGCTCTGAAATAGAAGCTTGGGAAAGATATTCTTCTTTACAGTAGTGCTTCTCCCTGCTAATGTGAGATGGAGGCTAGACCAACTGTTCATATCTTGTTTAATTTTTTCCATGCATATAGCAAAATTTTGTTGAAAAAGATTTTTATATTTACTTTTGATGTTTACCCCTAGTTATTTGAACTGATCTGCTAAAAAAATGGGAATGTGTCCAGTCTAATATTGTGTGGTAGAGAGTTCATTAGAAAAAGTACACTTTTATTCAAATTAATTTTGAGTCCAGATATCTTTTGAAATCTAGGTAGGGTGTTGAGGACTGCTGGTACGGAAGTTTGTGGGTCTGATGTATACCGCACCATATCATCTACATAAAGTGATATTTTCTGTTTAACTCCTGCTCTGGTAATCCCTTTTATCTCTGATGCATTTCGAAAGTGAATGGCCAATGGCTCAATGGTGATTGCAAAGAGGAAATGGTGATAGGGGGCATTCATGTCGAGTACCACATTCTAGTATGAAGTGGTTTGAAATAATGTTGTTAATACAAACAGAGGCTTCTTGACTGGTGTAGAGTAATTTGATCCATGCAAATTTGTGCAATGTGGTGAATAGGTAGTCCCATTCAACAATGTCAAATGCTTTTTCTGTGTCCAACAAGATTAGAAGGTAATTGTCTGCATTTAATAAATCCAGTTTGGTCTTGTGATATTACAGAGGGAAGTACTTTCTCAATTTTTCTAGTTAAACTTTGGAGAGTATCCTGACATCATTATTCAGAAGTGAAATCGGTATATATGATGCACATAGTGATAAGTCTATTTTTCTTTGAAAGATGGTCATTAATATCAGGCAAAAATTTTGAGGTAGAATGTTGTTGTCTCTAGCTTGCATAAACATGCTAATAGCAGTGGAGCTAACTTATTTGATTTTTTTTTTTATAAAATTCTACTGGGTATCCATCAGGGCCTGCTACTTCCCCAAACTGGAGTGAGTTTATAGTGTCTAGTAATTCTGAGAATGTCAGAGGTTTTTTTCAGTTCCTCTGCACTAATAGTATCTATCTGTGGTATTTGTAACATGTCAAAAACACATTAAGATTGTGTCTTATCATCTTTAAACTGGGTAGAATGTAAGGACTTTCTAAACATGTGTGTTGCATTTTTATGGTCAATGATTTTATCTCCATCCATTTTGGTCATTTCTGTTATTGCATTGCAGACTTCCTGCTTGTGATGTTAATGCTAGAATTGTCTTTTATTCTGTATGATCCATGGGTATACAGATTAGAAGAGACAGATGGATGGACAGTTTAAAGAATGTGTCATTTAGTATTATGAATTCATTTCTGTGAAAACAGTCATCATCTTCAATATGGGAAAAGAATACCTTTTTATTAGAATATGACGATCGTTTGTCAGTTTTATTAAATACTAGCAAAATACCCACGTTTCGCAGTGGCGAAGTACTGCTTTAAAATTTTTATTAAGAAGAAAAGTAAACCTTTTTAAACTGAGGGAAAATATACCAATAATTATTTGTTAAGGATCTCTTTGTATACCACATTGTCAGTTTGGCCCTCCGGTTATAAAATGACCAAGCTGTCCTTAAAAAAAGTATACATTTTATTTGTGTGCTGCATCCCCTATAACAGGGCTTTGGGATAATCCCATGCATTGTTGAGATTCTACTGAAGCAACTTGCAATTAGCAACATTTGAAATACAATACCAGAAGTGAAACACTATAATTGGAAGAGTTCAGACAAAATAAATAACACAAAAAGAGCATAGAATGGCAATTAACAGGCTTGTCTAGGTGATTAATTAAAACTATCTTTAAACTATCCAGTGCAACTACATTTTCATGACTGAAAAAAATGACTGTGTTTTTTGTCAAATGGGTTTATGTCACAGATGCTTTAGCGGGGCAGTGTAAATTAAATACAAGCTCACTCAAGAAAAAAACA
Organism: Erpetoichthys calabaricus; assembly: GCF_900747795.2. NCBI lineage: Eukaryota > Metazoa > Chordata > Cladistia > Polypteriformes > Polypteridae > Erpetoichthys > Erpetoichthys calabaricus. The sequence goes on from NC_041406.2 coordinate 81,463,525, forward strand.
ACATATAACAATCAAAAGAAGTGAAGTCCTCATTCACTAACAACATACATTTTTACCAGACAATAGTCATCAAATCAAATAAAACTACAATAATCATGAAAGTATAAAATATGCATGCAAATATGCATTATATACCTAAATAATTTTTTCTGTAGTAATAGAACAATTGCCAACTACCTTAATGAACACCAGACTCTTGCATTTTAACCATTGCTTCAGGAAATAAATTAAAATAATTATAGGATTTTTTTTTTCTTCTGAATCTTCACTTAGCAATTACTAAAGGTTGCATTGTTAGCTCATTAAGACAAATTTAGCCCTATGAAGAATCACCGGTGAATCTTTCATTGAAGTTTGTTGAAAATAACATTGAGTGCTTATAAAAATTAAAATATTATCAGAAATATTTAATCCAGTTCAGATTCATAAGGTACTATCGATTACATTAACTTAAAATATAATCCACATATTCCTTAAACATTTTTTAGGCATGCTGACAAAGTATACGCCTGTTTCAATCAAATACAGGGAGCTCTGCAGTCTACATATGACTTTATGCTGTAGGAAGATAAGTAAATAAATCAAGGTAAATAACATTCAATGTGGTTTTTATATAAGTAACATATAAATGTTTTTTCAATATAAAGAACAATTCACAAAACATAATCACAAACAGAACTTTGCATGATACCTTGGCAAACTCGACATGCCCTGCTGTTTCGTTGAAGGACATGCATGGCAGATTGACCAATAATATCCATTGGCAGGACGACGCATGATGTGTTGCTGCATCCAAACAGTGCCATCTTTCTCCTTTACACCTGGTGCAGCTGCGTTTTTCTTATGTGTGACTGGACGTTTCTTTAGAAGAAGGCTTCTGTTCACTTTGTCCGTCTTTATTTGAAAACAGCAGTGTCAGATTGGGGGAGCATGAATGTGACTGACAGAATAAAACTGGAAAAAAAAGCTAACCTTTACAAGTACCATAAATTTACAGACTCAAAGCAAATGTATATTTTTATTATATAGTAGTAACAATGAGAGCAGTTCACTACTCAAAACAGTAGTTCTGGGAAGCGGCCAGACTGGAACCCGTGACCTCTTGATTATGAGTCAGCAGTTCTTATTGTCGTACCACCCAAGCAGTCGTGTCATTGTCATACCCTAACCCAATTTCTTTTTCTTCAGTTATATTTTTTAATAAAAGCACAGTTGTTTTGTTATACGTGTACCTTTTGTGAAAGTGTTAATTTGATATTTGGACTTCAGTCTTCACACATTATACACTTAATGTCAAAAAGTTGTTGTTAGTACTATAACATGAAAAAGGTTTGTTTTAGGTATTTGTTCAACATTTCTTGCATTTCTCGCATTTCCTATCATCCTACATTTACTTAGATCGTTGTAGACACGGAACACACATGAAATGCATGTGTTCCAAACAACAATACACTGTATTGAAAAGAGTGGCTATGTTTAAATATCTAGGATCAGTTAGATGCAGAAATAATCCATAGAGTGCAGTGTGGATGGAACATTGAAATAAGGAGTCAGGTATATTGTGTGACTGAAAAATTAAGGCGAAGGTTAAAGCTAAGGTTTTTAAGACAGTGGTAAGACCAGCAGTGATGTATGAATCTGAGACATGGGCAGCAAATGGAGTGTAGCAGAGAAGCTAGATGTGGCAGAAATCATAATATTGTGATGGATGTGTAGAGTTACTAAAAAGGACAGAATAAAAAATAAGATTATCAGAAGTACAACAAAAGTGGGAGGGATATGTAAAAAAAGTACAAGAGAGCAGGTTGAAGAGGTATGGACATGTGACAAGGAGAGACAATGAATATATGAGTAAAAGAGTAATGGGAAAGAAAGTACCGGGGAAAAGAAAGTGAGGAAGGCCAAAGTGGACATGGATAGATAAAGTAAAATAAAATTTGAATGAAAAGGGTCTAACTGGGGAGGAGGTGCAGGACCGAACTATATTGAGAAGGCTGATAAACGCAATTTACACCACATAGAAGTGGGAAAAGATGAAAAGGAAAAAGAAGGGCAGCTGCTCTTGCTTATTAACCATAAATTAACAATTTGTACATCCCCAAGAAAGATATTTCATTCAAGTGTCAGGACCTTCTTATTGTGGGTCTCATTAGTAGGGTCATATGATTCCAGATTATTGACACATAATTACTTATATGCCACTTCTTTAGTAGGAGATATAATCCTTCAAAGTGTTATATTACTGTATATGTCTGAAGGCCTTAAGTGTACAAAGTATAGTTTCCTAATCTAATCTACATATTTCAGAGTTGATACATTATCAAATATTCATACTCTTATTGTATGTTAATCTTTCTTAATCTGTGAAGCCACTATATCAAAGTGTGTGAAGAAAGTATTTAAACTACCTTATTAAATTTGCAGAAAAAAAAACAGGACAAAAAAATTAATCGTGTAAAATACATACATTCTTTATCCATCCATCCATCCATTTTCCAACCCGCTGAATCCGAACACAGGGTCACGGGGGTCTGCTGGAGCCAATCCCAGCCAACACAGGGCACAAGGCAGGAACCAATCCCGGGCAGGGTGCCAACCCACCGCAGGACACACACACAAACACACCCACACACCAAGCACACACTAGGGCCAATTTAGAATCGCCAATCCACCTAACCAGCATGTCTTTGGACTGTGGGAGGAAACCGGAGCGCCCGGAGGAAACCCACGCAGACACGGGGAGAACATGCAAACTCCACGCAGGGAGGACCCGGGAAGCGAACCCGGGTCCCCAGGTCTCCCAACTGCGAGGCAGCAGCGCTACCCACTGCGCCACCGTGCCACCCTACATTCTTTATTATATTTTTTATTCTGTTTGAACTGCTAACAAGATTAAAGGAATCTACTAAATTTCCTAAATTATCACATGCACTACAGAACAGGTCATCCACCTGAAGCTAAACATGTTTGGCCCCAGCCAGTACTTGAATGGGAAACCATCTAGAAGATGCTTGGGTTGCTGCTGGAAGAGGCGTTGATGAGGCCAGTAGGGGGCTTTTACCCTGTGGTCCAAATGTGGATCCCAGTAATGAGGACACTGTGCTGTAAACAAAAGATTCCCTGGGCATTCTTCATAAAGACTAGGGCATATCCCGATGTACAGGCTGAATTGCCCACCACGGCCTAGTCATTCTGGCCTCCTAGTCATCCGTTGCCTCTAATTGGCTATTTCTCTCACCACTTCACCACCTAACAGCTAGAGTGTGGTTAGCGTACAGCTGCAAAAATGGCTGCTGTAGCTTCATCCAGGAGGATGCTACACATTAGTGGGAGGTGAAGTGGCTCCCCACTCACTAAAGTGCTTTGAGTAGTGAGAAAAGTGCTATAGGTGGAGATAGGCGGAGTGGTGGCTCTGAGGCTAGGGATCTGCACTGGCAATCAGAAGGTTGCCGGTTCGAATCCCCTAAATGCCAATAGGGACTCTGCTCTGTTGGGCCCTTGAGCAAGGCCCTTAACCTGCAATTGCTGAGCGCTTTGAGTAGTGAGAAAAGCGCTATATAAATGCAAAGGATTATTATTATTATAGAAATGTAAAGAATTATTATTAATAATAATAAATTAAATACATAAACATGCTTGTGAAGTTATGTAGTTATGTTTCTTCATCTTGTAATAGGGATTTTTCTGTTATTTTACCTTCACAGGTTGTTAAAAAATGACTAAATGTTTGGAAAGTTAGGTTGTGTTTTTAGCATGTGCATTTTCCAGTTTTAGGTGTTATTCATGTACTGTATTTCTTCTTTATTATTTATAAGTTATTAATGATCAATTTGTTGTTCAATCATACAAAGCCAAGAAAAGAAAATGGAACCACTTTTCATTATGATTTGCTATTAAATAAAAAATATTGTGAGCGTGAGGGTTTTGACAGATCAAACATTTTTTTCACTGACCAGTTGACTTTCATTTCACTTTACAAATATTTTAATGTAACAGTAAATTAGACTCTGGGATGATCCATACAAATCATTTAACCTGTGTAAATACCTTTTGCAATAAATGAAAAAGCAGAGCAGATTTTAAGAGCCTTTCTAAACAGTAATGTTCCTAGATATGTACACATTTGGAGTTTCTGGTCTGCTTTGTTTACATAGTGGATTTACTATGGCTTGAGAGTAAGTATGGCCATCTGCTAGCTTTACGCAGAAAGATAAGCAGCTGAAATTCAGTTTACAGAGAAACAGTTTATGGTTAAGACTGTAAACTCAAAGATCTATGAGGAGATGACATATATATATATATATATTTATATATTATTAACAACTAATAAAGTTAAGTGAAATTTATTTTTAAAATTAATAATAATAATAATAATTCATTACATTGATTATTTTTAATAGGTAACTGAGACATTTTCTCCTTGTAACCAGTCTTTCACCAAATAAATTTTTTATGAGACCACTGAAGTCAAGTTAGAATACAAAAGTGTTGTGATGTTCATCTTTGAAATTTAGTTTTGGTGTAGGCAGTATCTATGAACGAATTGCTGTTAATGTCCTACACGTTTTAAGTACAGTATCAGAGAAAGCACAATCAACTCCCATCATAAAATGTGAAACAATTCTGGGCATATACAATTTAGCACTATTGTTCACCACAATTAGTATTCACCTATGTTATAAAGCCATATCTAATGCCATATTAAGTGCAAAGTGATGAAAACTATCTGATTCACAGAGTACATTATAATAATGGAGAGGTTAGAGACTCATTAGGATTAGATGTCATTATGTAATACTAATACTTTTGTAGAAAATCTACTAAATTATTGAATTAATTTGAAATCAGGCTAATTTTTGAGAAGGTGTGTTGCAAGTCTTGTAGAAATAAATTATGACAAACTTTTAATTATGGAGACAATTGAAGATCAGGTGGTTAAATTTCAAGGTATATCTCACAGAGTGTAAGACACGTCCATCACAAAATCTAAAAGTAATAGAAAAGGCATACAATTCCTACAAGAACAATAATTCCAGTGCCAACCATAAGACTTAAGAGAACATGAGAACAGTTTAAAAAGCCATAAAATTAGATATTTTATTTTTCGGGGAAGGGGGTGAATAGAAAGCAACTAAATTCATTAATCATATGTATATGTGAGTAACTCAGAGACGCTTGTCGTTGCTTCTATATAAACCATATATCTACCCAGTTACAAAACAAGCCTAATCTGGAAGCATTTGATACCGTTTAGAGTTTAGGAAAGAGCAATAATTCATTAAAGGGTATATGTTTGCACATAATTTTAAGACAACATTAAAAAGTGTTTCTACATGCAAGAAGGGAGCAATCTTTGGTGATTTTTCACAATAGCTTTTTGGATGCATATTGGAAAAAAAACACACACAAATGAGTTTGCCTCTTTTACATAGCCATGTAAATGTTGAAATGAAATTCAAAGCGCTGGATACTATATAAAGGACACGCATCACAATACAGTTTATCAGGCTGAGATTTTATGTGAATTTAGTAACATTTTCAAATAATGCAATGTTATGGGGGGATCCAAAGCATTCAATAATGGTGCATTATTTTGTCATTTCTAACATGTCAAACTTGCTCACATAAGTTGCTCAGAACATATAAAGGATGTCACTGCCCACAATAAAGGAGTGCATTCTCCTAAAAAAAATGAGCCAGCTCAGCCCTTTCTTATGTTATATAGTTCCTCTATGTTAGGAGACCAGTCCAGCTTGTCCATGATGCAGACCCCCCAAGTACATATAATACAATACAATACAATACAATTTATTTTTGTATAGCCCAAAATCACACAAGGTGTGCCGCAACGGGCTTTAACAGGCCCTGCCTTTTGACAGTCCCCCAGCCTTGACTCTCTAAGAAGACAAGGAAAAACTCCCAAAAAAAACCCTTGTAGGGAAAAAATGGAAGAAACCTTGGGAAAGGCAGTTCAAAAAGAGACCCCTTTCCAAGTAGGTTGGGCGTGCAGTGGGTGTCAAAAAGAAGGGGGTCAATACAATACAATTCACAGAACATAACAAATCCTCAATACAGTATAAAAATAAAAATTTTACAAGTATGGACCAGAATTTAACAGTAGATGATATCACATAATATGATTTGAGTCCTGGAGACCTCAGCCATCAAGCTACCTCCCCCATTTGGCCATTCCACAGCTGAAACATTGCTTGGCCAGCCAATCCGATGAAAGGACCGCTCTACCCCATGATTCCTGCGATCCTCCATCAGGGATGACTTTACATTAGGCAGGCAAAACAACTTGGCAGGTGGGCCATGACACCAAGTGCCACATTTGAGTACAGAGAAGAGAAACAGAATAGGTGAGGGTTAGTAACAAATTATAACTATCATGTTACTTATGTTTTAGTGCTAATGACTAACAACAGCGATGCAGTCTGTACAGTTAATCAGCAGCTCTAGTTAGGATATGCTAAACTGAAGTAGTGAGTCTTCAGCCGGGATTTAAAAGCTGAGACCGAAGGGGCATCTCTTATAGTAGCAGGCAGACCATTCCACAGTTTAGGGCCCTGTTACTTTATTCTTGGAATCATAAGCAGACCGGCATCTTGAGATCTCAATGTGCACTCTGGTTTGTAAGTCATGAGAAGTTCAGACAAGTAAGCCGGACCTTGGCCATTTAATGCTTTTTATATTAAAAGGAGGATTTTGAAATCTGCCCTAAACTTAACCGGGAGCCAGTGTAAGGATTTAAGAACTGAAGTTATTTGTTCATACTTTCTTGCTCTTGTAATAATTCTTGCAGCAGTATTTTGGGTTAACTGGAGGCTATATAAAGAACAGTTTGAACATCCAGTGAACACCACATTGCAGTAGTCAATTCTACTAGAAATAAATGCATGAATGAATTTCTCAGAATCCTGTTTATTTAGAAAGCGCCTTAATTTCCCAACATTTTTAAGATGGAAGAAACATGATATGGACAACTTTGTAATATGTGCTTTAAACGACATGCACAACCTCCTCATCAACTCCCTGTAATCACTAATCAAATCAGACACATAACAGAAAATTATGACAACTAAAAAGAGTATTTTTTTGTCTGCTGCCTCATGGATCTTGAGTTCAAATCCCATCCTCAGTTGTTGTCCATATGGAGTTTGCACATCCTCCCCGTGTTTGCAGAAGTTTTCTCCCACATCCCTAAAGACGTAAATGTTTTGTTAATTGATGATTCCAAACTGGCCTTGTGTGAATGTGTTTATGAATGGGCTCTACAATTCCCTGGCACCCTGTCCAGAGGCCTCATGTATAAATGGTGCATACGCAAAAAAATGTTGCATACGCCCATTTCCACGCTCACATCGCGATGTATAAAAAATAAACTTGGCGTAAAGCCACACACATTTTCACTCCTACTTAATCCCTGGTGTACGCAAGTTCTCTGCTCGGCTTTGCAAACTGGTGGCACCAAGCATCAAATCAGTGCTCCAGTGTTCCTGTGTGGTTTCCCATTAGTTTTTAGATTCACATCCCTGACGCAGCTTTATCAAATACACTAAAATTAACCGCATATCGTTTATTAGTTTAAGGCATCTCATTGTAATCAACCCAAAATCATATAATGGTGCATCGAATGGCCAAATTATTCTAAATACCATCACTGCTTTAGTGTTGTTATTCCCAGTGCACCGCTGAGTATTTAACCCACTGTGTCTGAGTGTGGAATCAGAGCTGTACAGCAGCTGATCGGATTATTGGTATACAGCATCTTGCACATGCTGTCTCAGCCATGTGCGCAATCTATTTGAATTGTTCCCATACGGCAAACATTTCAGAGCCTTTCCTGTAGGGACCTTGCGGTTCAGAAACAGTTTCATCCCAAGTGCTCTAAACACACTGCAATCAGTCCATCAATTGCTCTTGGTAGAACTGTTTCTACTTATAAGGTAGTGATTCACACACATAGAGCACATAAAAGAACACATAGAAAGAAGCATTTAACATGCTACTTTAGTTAAGATGGGATCTAAGAAACAAGTAAATTAAACAAATTTAAGATGAAGTTTATGATGTTCTACTTTGATGACAAAATAAAGTACATGATTAAAGTGGACATTTGGACATTTTTTTCAACTGTCGCTATTTTGTTTTTCTTTTCTCTGTACCCTAATATGCCTCCATATGACACACAGACGGTGGGCTACAACTTTGATATCTGACCACTTGTTGTTTATTTTGGACACTTTGCAACTTTCTGAACTTGAAGTTTCGAGTTTCTCTTCAAATCTGTTACTCAATTAACTTCCTTTTGTTCTTTATATCATTGCTTAAACCAACAAATAGTACATTTTTCCTTGCCTCCATTTGGTATTCGCTGAAATTCTTGTATTTCCCCCGTGCTTTTGCCATTGTCTTTTCACAGAATGCTGAACTTAAGGGCTATTTATATTGATTTGCATATTCAAAGAGGCGTAATTCTGGGAGGAGTTTGGGAGTGGTGGCAGCCCCTGATGCATGTGCATTACTTTTCATGCTGACCGGAATTTATGTAGCGGAAGAATGTGGAAGTTGGTGTACACACAGATTTATGCATCTGGATTTTTTTTGTGCGTACGCACATTTCCGCTTTCGTCCATACGCCATGTTTTAGTGTAAATTCTACGCACGGCGTTATGCATGAGGCCCCAGGACTGTATACTTTTTTTGCAACTGATCCAGTAGGCACGGTCTCCAGCCCTGTACAATCTTCAATTGGATTAAACGCATTTGCAAATGTACGTATGTATTAAATTAATGGGTACTAGGCACATGAAGCTTTACTGGGTTTTCAGTTAAAAAGCCCTGTGTGAGTGAATTTGGGAATAATGTGTGCATATGAGTGTGCTTATCAATGGTTGGAAGCTCCTTTTTCCTTTTGATGCTGTTGAGATAAACTTATCCCTCTTCCAACCATTCATTGGACATGGGTGGTTATAGTCAGGGGTGCACATAACATATTTGGTCTTGTTCTCAGGGGAGAACCTGGGTTTGTTGCTTGGTCCTCACTTTTTTTAAATAAATTTTTTCCATGACCCACCTGACAGGATGAACACAATAGAGGGATACATGGATAACCTGACATCACATGTACTTTAAATTCAACTGAGAATGAATAAAACCAGTACAACAAAATATCTGTTCTTTAAAGCCCCGTAGTATGTAGCTTTCTAATGAAATAACTGCTTTTCAAACACTGAAAACCAAATGAAATGCCAGCTTTTTAAGCACGGACAACAGTTACTGCTATTTAAAAGCACTGAAGGTTATCTTATGTCATCATCATCACTCCCCTCCTGACTGTCTTCCTCTATTTCAAAAACAGTAGAAGACGCAGATGTACTAGGCCTGCTCCTTTCTCCCTGGTTCAGCCTGCGATTAGCTGTTTGCATCCACAAGTCAACAGCTGGCTTTGGGTCAAAGGTCTCTGTTGTGAACTTAGACAACAGGATGTGCATTAGAGATGACAGGTGAGAGTCTGACAGGTAGGATCTGTTCTTGTTTTTTATTATATTCAGATATGAAACTCCCCTCTCACATGCAGCAATGCTCAAGGGCAGTGTAAGGGACAACAGAAGGACTTTCTGAATGTTGGAGCAACTGCCTGGATTGCCTGTCTTCACTACGTTTATGAGGTCATGCACAGAGTAGGCTGCCAAACGTTTTCCTGCTTGCTTTAAACGCATCCACTCTCTTAAAGTGAAGACTCTGTCAACAGACATGCTGGCCTCATATGTCTCAAGGATGTTACTAAGTATTGTGTTGCCAAAACTGTGGTGGTCTTTCATTTTAAGAGGCCAAGTTGTAGGATCAAAAATCAAAAAGTGATCACATGATTTGAGTGATTCATATCTGCTTTCAAACTCGTGAATTAGAGCTCTCAACACATCAGTCTTGTCCCTGTCAGCATCAGCATGTGACACAGTCTCCTTTCTGTACTTACCCTCACTGTCCATCAGTAGTGTCAGCTGTCCAATAGCAACCATAAGCTCATCTTTGCATTCACCAATAGTCAGATTCTCTTGCTGAAACCTGAGGGAGGTGAACTGTAAAATGTTCCCAATATCAAGCATGTTGGCTAGAAAACAACAAAAATGCTCTGTGCAGATATGCTTTAGGCTACTGTCATCACTTGTTGCCACTTGAATCTGAATGGCTGGTAACATTCTCCATATTTTCAACAGAGTCTCCTGTCTCCATGCAGACCATCTGATATTGTAAAACTTTCCAAATGTGACAAAAGAAATGTCTTTCTCCTCACAGATCTGCTTTAGTTGTGCAATTTGTTTTGCACCCTGTTTCTGAAAGTAAAAGCTTAGCAACTTCACCGTGAATTGATTAAATGACTCACAGTATGGGACTGTGCGATCAGCTGACTTGGCACAGTTCTCCAGGGCGTGGGCGGTGCACAGTATATGCACAAGGGAATCCCCGATGTCCACCATCTGACGTAATTTTGGAACAACCCCGTTGTCAATTCCAATGTTGACAGCGGCTCCGTCAGTGCATACTGAGGCCAGCTTCATCTTCCACTCCGCTAAACCACAAGTATGAAACAGTTGAACAAGTCCGTCCACTATGTCATGTGCTGTTCGATTGGCCCCCAGGTTAATTATTCCAAGGAAATTTGAGCTGAATTGTCCGTTGCTGGACACAGAAACAATGTATACAATTTCCTGCTCCTTTTTGGTATATCTTCTGATCCATCGACGAGAACACCCCAAAATTCAGCTGATTTCAATTTTTAACTCAAATCTGAAGTTATTGTCTGTGCGATGCACTGCATGATACGCCCCCTTCCTTCTCGAAAATGATAAGCGGTCCCGACGTTAACTCCAAGCCTCTTGAGAAGCGGAATATCCTCCTCATAGGAACACATAGGACGTGCATGTTTCGCTTTCTGAAAGGCCAACAAAACTCAGTGCTTCATGTTGTTCTTCATTCCGCTTTTCTTGCCATCTGTCGATCGGACCACTGGGCCTCTGGTCCTGGTTGTGCATGTTATCAACCACTTGCAGAACTTTCTGGTGATCTCTACTATTCGCATGCTTATCAAAAGCTGGATGATTGAAGTTTTTAGTACCTGTATAAAAGGCACTGTTTTTATCCACCACAGTGGGATTTTCACGGCATAGTTTGCACCACATTTCAGGGCGAGCGTCATTAATTTGAAGCCAGCTGACCTCCTGCAGCCATTTTTCTGAGAACACACGCTTTCTTTTGCGGTTCAGGTTCAGTCTGCCATTTCTTTGGAGGTGGAGGAACACCAAAGTAATTGCTTAATGGAGCTTGCTTCTTGGACATTTTCATGAATGAAGAAAGCTATAAAAGCAGTGGCGCATACTGCAGTCCAGTGTTTAGCACATATCTTTCCTAAAATCTTAGGTACACAAACACGTGTTACAACATTAGATCTGGCACATTGTTTATTTTGATAGTGCATGCACACCTGCGCACCACTTATGTGCACCCCTGGTTATAGTAAAGCAGACAGGTGGATGAAAAAAGAAAGATTTAATGGAAAGAAATGTTAATTTTAAAACAGCATCAAATTAATAAACATGGACAAAAGAAGTGCAGTTGCTTATAATATCAGAATCATTGTTAACAAGATAGTAAACAACCCTGGACAAGGTGAACGTCTAAATTGGGGAATATTAAAAAAAAAAAAAAACTTTGAATTTACTTAAAAATATTGCATCAAGTGGTTCCACATAACAAAGTTGAGTAATTTCAAATATCCTTAGAAATACACAAAAAGAAACATACAAAATTAACACAATGAGAGCAACAACAACATTTATTTATATAGTACATTTTCATACAATTAATGTAGCTCAAAGTGCTTTACATAACGAAGAAAAGAAAAATAAAAGACACAGTAAGAATTAAAATAAGACAACATTAATTAACATAGAATAAGAGTAAGGACAGAAAAAACAAAAAAAACTCCAGACGGCTGGAGAAAAAATAAAATCTGTAGGGGTTCCAGACCATGAGACCGCCCAGTCCCCTCTGGGCATTCTACCTCACATAAATGAAACAGTCCTCTTTATATTTAGGGTTCTCGTGGAAGGACTTGATGATGATGGTCATGCAGACTTCTGGCTTTTAATCCATCAATGTTGGAACATCATGATGCTTTGAGTAGATGGTGGTGGCACAGGTCGCCACCACAAAAAAACGGAAAAAGAAACAGAAGAGAGAGTAGGGGTTAGTACGGATTTTAGAGCCACCATGAATAGTTATTATTATGAATTGAATATAAAGAGTATCAGGATTAAATTAAAGTGAAGTTATGAGAAGGATATGTTAAAATAATGTGTTTTCAGCAGTTGTTTAAAGTGCTCCACTGTATTAGCCTGGCGAATTCCTATTGGCAGGATATTCCAGATTTTAGGTGCATAACAGCAGAAGGCTGCCTCACCACTTCTTTTAAGTTTTGCTGTTGGAATTCTAAGGAGACACTCATTTGAGGATCTGAGGTTGCGATTTGGAATATAAGACGTCAGACATTCCGATATATAAGATGGGGCGAGATTATTTAAGGCTTTATAAACCATAAGCAGAATTTTAAAGTCAATTCTGAATGACACAGGTAACAAGTGTACTGACATCAAAACTGGAGAAATGTGCTCGGATTTTCTTTTCCTAGTTAGGATTCTAGCAGCTGCATTCTGCACTAGCTGCAAACGATTTATGTCTTTTTTGGGTAGTCCTGAGAGGAGTGCGTTACAGTAATCTAGTCGACTGAAAACAAAAGCGTGAACTAATTTCTCAGCATCTTTCAATGATATAAGAGGTCTAACTTTTGCTATGTTTCTTAAGTGAAAAAATGCTGTCCTAGTGGTCTGATGAATATGCGATTTAAAATTCAGGTTACAGTCAACAGTTACCCCTAAGTTTTTTACCTCCATCTTGACTTTTAATCCTAATGCATCGAGTATATTTCTGAAAACCTCAATGTATCCATTATTGCCAATCACTAAAATTTCAGTTTCCTCTTTATTTAGCTTGAGAAAAGTACTATTCATCCATTCAGATATACAAGTAAGACATTGTGTTAGTGAATCAAGAGAATCGGGGTCATCAAGTGTTATTGATAAATACAACTGTGTGTCATCAGCATAGGTGTGGTAGCTCACAATCTGACCTAACGGAGGCATGTAGATTGAGAAGAGCAGCGGACCCAGGATAGAGCCTTGTGGAACACCATATAGGATATCATGTGTCTTTGAGTTGTAATTACCACAACTAACAAAGAATTTTCTCCCTGCCAGGTAGGATTCAAACCAATTTAAGACACTGCCAGAGAGGTCCACCCATTGACTAAAGCGATTTCTAAGAATGTTGTGATCAATGGTGTCAAATGCGGCACTCAGATCTAGGAGGATGAGAACAGATAAATGGCCTCTGTCTGCATTTACCAGCAAGTAATTTACTACTTTAACGAGTGCAGTTTCTGTGCTGTGATTTGTTCTAAAACCTGACTGAAATTTATCAAGAATAGCATGTTTATTGAGGTGGTCATTTAACTGCATAATGACTGCCTTCTCTAGAATTTTACTTAAGAAAGGCAAGTTAGAGATGGGTCTAAAATTTTCAAAAGCAGAGGGGTCAAGATTATTTTTCTTGAGTAGGGGTTTAACTACAGCAGTCTTAAGACAGTCTGGGAAGACCCCCAACAAATTTACTATGTCAAGAATATTATCAATTAGCATGCCCGATACTTCTTTGAAAAAGCTTGTTGGTATTGGGTCAAGGACGCAGGTGGAGGGTTTCAGTTGAGAAATTATTCTATGTAAATCAGGTAAATCTATCCTAGTGAAAGAGTTTAATTTGTTTATAATGGAATACTGGGGCTTAGGAGGATCCACAGTGTTGGGGAGATATACTATGTTATTTCTAATATCATTAATTTTTTGATTGAAAAATACAGCAATAGTCTCACAGGTTTTACTGGAAGTATTTTGGAGGCATTCATTTGAGTTACCTGGGTTTAGCATACGATCAATCGTAGAGAATAAGACTCTGGGATTACTAGCATTGTTATTTATAATCTTAGAGAAATAGTAGCGCCTCTCAAGATGGACTGTGTTATTGTATTCTGTTATTTTAACCTTCAATATTTCATAGTGGATAGTTAGTTTAGTTTTCCTTCATTTACGCTCAGCTCTATGGCATGTTCTCTTTAAATCAGACACTCTTTGGGTCTTTCATGGTATAACAATGCTAGAAGATTTTTTAACTGTCTTTTCAGGTGCAACTATGTCAACAGCAGCTCTCACTTTAGTATTCAATCTTTCCACCTTACTATTTACATTATCCTCGCTATTATAGTTGGCACGATAAACGGACTGATTACTTAGAATGTTTGTAAGTTTTAAAGCTGCTGATGAGTCAAAGAAGCGTTTTTTTAACAATGTGCTTCTCATGAATGTGTTCTGTCATTATTTCTATATTAAATAGTAGAAGAAAATGGTCTGATAGACCAGTATCAATGACCTGCTTTACGTCACCTTTTAGTCCTTTAGTAATAACTAAGTCTAACGTATGACCTGCTTAATGTGTAGGCTGATTAACGAGCTGCCTCAAATCAAAAGAGTCCAAGAGGTTCATGAATTCTTTTACTTTCTGGACACACTGATTGTCAATATGAAAGTTAAAGTCGCTGACTATTAAGAGTGTGTCATAGTTCGTAATTAAAATTGACATTAAGTCAGAGAATTCCTCACAGAAAGATGCGTTAAATTTAGGAGGTCTATACACGGATAATACTAGAACATGAGAATCTCCATGAATAACAACGACGAGATACTCAAAGGACTTGAATTTACCAAAACTGAAATCTTTACACTTTAACCGGCTCGAATAAATGTTTGCTAGACTGCCGCCTCATTTTCCTTGGCGATCTGCACGAGTAAAACTGTAATCCGGAGGTGCAGATTCGATTAGAACAGCTGCGCTGTCTGAGCTAACCATATGGAAGGTATAAAATGTATACATTAAGCATATTAGCATAAATAGCCATAAAAGTAATTAACAGCTTCTGAAGCATTAGATTTAACATAAATTAGAATGTCAAGCAAATAAGATATGTCAAGCAAATAGTTAAATAAAAAACATTAGCCATATTGCATTATTTTTAAGCTTGAAGCAGAATTACCAATTTGGGAAAGGAAGGACAGAATAGAAAGAGAATGACGCACAGAAACTGTTGAGGACAGAAGAAGGGAGAATATGGACACCTGTGTTCGAAGGTTAGGAAGCCGAGGAACGATACCAATGACATAATATAGAAAAATGGTCCTGGTAGGCATGTGAGAAGCCAGCTGGGATAGTGAATCAGCAGAAACAGCAAAAGGCATTGCTACTAACAAGGTTAAAAATGATGTAATGCATAAAAAATAAAATTAGTATATTCATGTACTAGTATAAAAAAATATAGAGAAATATATAAGCATTAACCTTAGTGTAGATATTACTGCAAGTCAGACCTACCAAGCAAATGATTAAATAAAAGCACATGCCATATTTCTTTTTAATTAAAGCTCAGCATTGATCCACCAAGTATAAACTAGCATGCCAGCCAAGGAAGGGGAAGTGATAAGAAAAAGCCCAAATATGGAAGAAGGAACTTCTGCTCAGCCAAGGCCAATAGAAATGAGCAAAACAGAAAGTAAAAATGAACAATAGACAGTAGAAATACCGGGGGGCCAGCTGTAGGGAAAGTCAGAAGATAATAATGGCTCCCATGAGAACTCGAGGTATCGGCTGGGCAGGTGCAGAGGGGAGTCAGAGAAAACAGCAAATGAGCTAATATGAGCGAGGTCAGAGTGATAAGAAATGACTATATAAGTTTGGAGTCCTGAACTGTTCGGGGCTCAGCTCAATTTGGCTGTATTGGGTTAAGTCCATGTTATTTTTATTGTCATTTTATTGCAATAAAACTATAGACTTTGTTTGCCTATCCCGAGACTCCTAATAGCCTTCATTTCAGGTAAAAGCCTTCTGGTAACAATTTTTCACCACGACAACCATCAAACATTTTGTAGTGCCACTCTGATTCATTAGTATTTCCAGTTTGAGTGAGAGGTGAGAAACATTCAAGTTTTTTTGAATATATTAGCATTATGTCTTAACCAGATCCCCAAATATAACAGCAAAATTATGTTTTTACAATCTTTGCAAAAACCAAACCCCAACAATGCTTCTCAAATAAATCAGACTTGCAAAAGTTTAATCGCTCACCTACCAATGTTTGCTGATTGGGGTTTCTTATCTGTTTTTTTCCCCACATGTTTTTTGGCCTCCAAAAGTTAACATTTATCAAACTGTACAAAAATGTTTAAAACCATCTGCCAAAAGGTAAAAAAATATTGAAGTCATAAACCAATCTGGTGAATGCAATTTTTTAAGTTGAATATTTTCCTGGATCAACACATTCTTGTTCATTTTACAAGTTTTCCATTTCCCAGTTGCTTAGACAAACTGATTAATTGTGATAGTTTGTTTTTTAATATCTGGCTCTTGCTTGAAAGTCTATGTGTATCAAGTTCCATTATGATTTCTTTGAACAAACTGAAAAGTGTATTTGAAGTCAGATGTGTAGCTCAAGTTCAAATCTTACAGTGTATTAAATCAAACAGTAATGCAAAGACACTTGCAATATCCCTAAGCTCCTGCAGAATTTGCATACCCTCGACTAAGATTCCAACACACTCTTGGGGATCAACAACATCTCTACTCTCATGTCTAATGACATATATTCCAATGACAGCCTGGCTCATTTCTCTTCCAGCATCTTCAAAGTTTACATACATACATGGTGGGGGAAAGGGAAAAAACATACCTTAGTGTATTTATGTCATGTGTTGTACAGATAAATTTATGGATTTATGGACAACAATTAATATTTTGCCTTAGTGTCAATTAAAATACACAACATTCATGTCAAACACATACACCGTCACATTTCTCACTTTTTACCAAACTAGTAACTAGCGTATCTAACAAAATAGCTGTAACCACACTATTGTGACAAATTTAGATGTTAATAGCACTGTTCAGCTCAAGATGGCTCTCTAGACATGAAAAGTACAAAAACACATAATTGTAGTTTACCTAAAGGGCAATTCTGTTTCAGACTGTATATACTTTTCTTTAATTTAGAAAGGATGATTTGGATCACTTAATATGTTCTCCTTTATTAGCTTCTCAGGGTCATCATTAAGATATACTGCAAGTGCTTTAAGGTGACAAGTTCTCTTTGTTGCAGTGGTATTATTCTGAAAAAGAGAAAATGAAATATGACCAAGCAGGACCTTACCCATGTGTAGAAAACAAACAAATGTTTTGTAAACCAGTCAATCACAAACCTGGTCAATATCAGCTATTATGTCTGCAATTTTGGATTCTGTAACTCCTCCTGTTTTCTGGAAAACACTGGATAGTTTTCTCATATACTGGTCCACTTGTGACATATATTTTGGGATTAGTGGTATGGTAGTGATCCAAGTGAATTCTGCACTTATCTGCAGTTTTAAAAATATTAAATATTGAGAAATAATAATAAAAAACACCATACAGCAGAATATTACAAAGAGATTACACTTAATGGTAGCATTTAAATATTAGTAAACATATATATACTAGCCATCCCCCGTGGCTCTGCCCATGTAGTAGTTAGACAGGACAAACTTTAAAAATCAATAAACAAACAGGTATTGCTAGCTAAGCAAAGGCAAGGTACACTCCAAAATGCAGAGGTAGAGCGACTCGAATGGAGGCTGACGCGTGAGTGAGGAGGGCCCTACCTGGCTCCCTACTCCTGACGTCACGCCTCCCTCTCCCCTTGGCCCACAACCTCTGTCTCGGAATAGCCCAAATATATCGCTACTCCAAGCAAACTATGATTCATAGCATGATGAGAGAAGTCGCAAAATCAACTGGAATGTTCAAGCAAATTATAGAAAAAAACCCGATGTAAATCCGTTCTCTCGTTCACTAGCTAAGTGGAGGTAAGGTATGCCCTGAGGCTAGAGAGTGAGTGAGGAGGGCCCCCACCCACCTCACCTTGGCCCGCAGCAACTATGATACTTAGCGCAATGAGAGAAGACACAAAATCAAATGGAATGTACAAGCAAATTATACAAAAAAACCTAATCTAAATCCGTTAAGTAGTTCTCTCATAAAAAGTGTACAGACAGATGTTGGATTTTATATTTATATATATATATATATATATATATATACAAGGGATATTCAAAATATTCTGCAATTTTATATTTTCATTGGAAACGGTGAAGGTGGGAGGAGTAGTAATTGTGCATTAAAAAGTTGGTACAACGCTGTGAAGATTGCATCGCAACGGAAGGTGACTATGTAGAAAAGTGCTTGTAATTTGTTTTTTAAATTCTTAATA
The DNA here is from genome assembly GCF_900747795.2 of Erpetoichthys calabaricus. Taxonomy (NCBI): domain Eukaryota; kingdom Metazoa; phylum Chordata; class Cladistia; order Polypteriformes; family Polypteridae; genus Erpetoichthys; species Erpetoichthys calabaricus. Next base: position 81,481,988 of record NC_041406.2, read on the forward strand.
AATAGAGTTAAATAAAAGTGTGGAGACTTTTTGAACGTTCCTTGTGTGTGTTTATATAAACTGTATATATATATATATATATATATATATATACAGTTTATATATATACATATATATATATATATATATATATATATATATATATATATATATATATATATATATATATACAGTTTATATAAACACACACAAGGAACGTTCAAAAAGTCTTCACACTTTTATTTAACTCTATTTATTAAGAATTTAAAAAACAAATTACAAGCACTTTTCTACATAGTCACCTTCCGTTGCGATGCAATCTTCACAGCGTTGTACCAACTTTTTAATGCCCAATTACTACTCCTCCCACCTTCACCGTTTCCAACGAAAATATAAAATTGCAGAAAATTTTGAATATCCCTTGTGTATATATATATATATATATATATATATATATATATATATATATATATATATATATATATATATATATATATATATATAAAATTTACATCATCACTTTTACATAACAATGCAAGATAAATGGAGGACAATGATGACTGACAACCTGGCAGCAAATTGCCTAAAATCCAATAAACTGCACACATGTTTGTGCTTCTTGTGTGATGTTCTTAATGGATTACAGATTTCAAAATCATCTACATAGAGTCACAAAGTTCCTGACCTGATAAAAAAAGTATTACTTTTAAACTGATATCCTTATTTCCTAAATGTCCCTCCCAACATGATTATCAAGAACTATACTTAATACTTTCTTCCTATTAAGTACTGTAACTGTTATAATGATTTCAGTATAGCAATATATTAAAAAATTTGATTTCTTTCTGACTCAAGTATGCATTCAACTGGATCTATGACTTCCAAAATTTCCCTGTAATACTATTTTTGTTTGAAAGCAGTAGCTAGTGGACCATCTTTTGTTATACAGTTGTGCTTGAAAGTTTGTGAACCCTTTAGAATTTTCTATATTTCTGCATAAATATGACCTAAAACATCATCAGATTTTCACTCAAGACCTAAAAGTAGATAAAGAGAAACCAGTTAAACAAATGAGACAAAAAGTTATACTTGGTCATTTATTTATTAAGGAAAATGATTGAATATTACATATCTATCTATCTATCTATCTATCTATCTATCTATCTATCTATCTATCTATCTATCTATCTATCTATCTATCTATCTATCTATCTATCTATCTATCTATATTTGTGAGTGGCAAAAGTATGTGAACCTTTGCTTTCAGTATCTGGTGTGACCCCCCTTTGCAGCAATAACTACAACTAAACGTTTCCGGTAACTGTTGATCAGTCCTGCACACCGGCTTGGAGGAATTTTAGCCCATCTATTTTGGTCTTATCTGTCCACAAAACATTCTTCCAATAGCCTTCTGGTTTGTCTACGTGAACTTTAGCAAACTGCAGACGAGCAGCAATGTTTTTTTTTGGAGAGCAGTGGCTTTCTCCTTGAAACCCTGCCATGCACACCATTGTTGTTCAGTGTTCTCCTGAAGGTGGACTCATGAACATGAACATTAGCCAATGTGAGAGAGGCCTTCAGTTGCTTAGAAGTTACCCTGGGGTCCTTTGTGACCTCACCAACTATTACACACCTTGCTCTTGGAGTGATCTTTGTTGGTCGACCACTCCTGGGGAGGGTAACAATGGTCTGGAATTTCGTCCATTTGTACACAATCTGTCTGACTGTGGATTGTTGGAGTCCAAACTCTTTAGAGATGGTTTTGTAACCTTTTCCAGCCTGATGAGCATCAACAACTCTTTCTGAAGTCCTCAGAAATCTCCTTTGTTTGTGCCATGATACACTTCCACAAACATGTGTTGTGAAGAGCAGACTTTGATAGATCCTTGTTCTTTAAATAACACAGGGTGCCCACTCACACCTGATTGTCATCCCATTGATTGAAAACACCTGACCCGAATTTCACCTTCAAACTAACTGCTAATCCTAGAGGTTCACATACTTTTGCCACTTACAAATATGTAATATTCAATCATTTTCCTTAATAAATAAATGACCAAGTATAATATTTTTGTATCATTTCTTTAACTGGTTTCTCTTTATCTACTTTTAGGTCTTGAGTGAAAATCTGATGATGTTTTAGGTCAGACTGTTTATGCAGAAAAAAAGAAAATTCTGAAAGGTTCACAAACTTTCAAGCATAACTGTAGCTGTCAGCAAAGGGTTAAGTTAGGATAATGCACTGGTCAGTTCTTTAATGACAAGCTGGTCCACAAAAAGACTGTGATTTTTAAAGGTATCTAAAATAACTTTCTTTGAGATGGACACTGATGCGGAGCTCATCAAATACTGCAAATCTCCAAGGAGTTCATCAGTTGCTATGGTTGGAACGTGGAAATAATTTTCTACTTTTAGCAAACTAGTTGCAAATTTGAGCTCTATGCTCTTTGACAAATTCAGTGCGTCAGTGTCATTTTCAGTATCACTATCAGAACGTCTACTCCTGTTACCACATTCGGCTGAAACTTTCAAATATTGAGTCTCCCTTATTTTTAAAATCACTAATTTAAAATCCTGAAATGTATATGGATTGCAGTTTCTATTTTTATATGACTTAAAAGTGCTATAAACATTTGTCTAGAAAGAACAGTCTGCAAAGATGCATTGTACTGTTTCATGACTCTTAAGATGGTTGTTGATGTGACAGAAATAATCCTGTGTGGATAATAATAATAATAATTCATTACATTTATATAGCGCTTTTCTTAGTACTCAAAGCGCTATCCACACAGGGAGGAACCGGGAAGCGAACCCACAATCTTCCACAGTCTCCTTACTGCAAAGCAGCAGCACTACCACTGCGCCACCTGTAAATTTACACACAGGCATAAATGGCAATTAATTGTTGCCAAACTTACAGACGTTTTATCAGTTCTATTGGCATGCGATCCACTTAAGTGACTATGAAGCAAATTCCATGTTTTGAAAAAGCAGGTGCAATCAGAATAATTGCATGGGTAAGGATGCCTACCACCATAATGACCACAAGCTAACCTGTAATGCATAAATAGGAGAGACTTAGATGACATTTCTGTCCTGCAGAAGAGAAAAATAAAAATAAAATCAGTTGAATTGTTTACTATGCAGTCAGAAATTCATTCAAACATTCTTCCACGTATTCTTCCACCTAATTAGGTAAAGAAAGGCACAGAAGTAAACTTGCATTAAGTTAAAAGTGGGTGACACAGACAGTTTAAGCTACTAAAACTGGCCTATGATACAGAGGCCTACCAAAGTCACAAAACTTAGCTTTGTAACTTACAGACTAACTAGCAATAGCCTGCAAACCCTGACCAGATACTGCTAGCTACTGTACATTAATTTACAATTAACAAACTGAGCAAGTATGTTTTGTTTCTTTGTGTTTTTTTTTTACTTAATAGGCATTACAAAAAAAATGTGGGCACATGCTAACTTTATGTCTGTAAAAGTTATTCAAACATATTAAGCTATTATAATACTAAAGCATACCACTATTTCAAAGGACAATAATAGAATCCGTGTGGAATGATTTTACTTTTATCTCCTGTGGTCGAAGGCGATAAGCAGGGTGAGCGGGAAAGTGCAAGCAGACAATCACAAAGGTAGGGACTATGGTGTGTACAAAGGGACAGTAACCTTTGTGTTAATGGAAAGATTTGTGTTTTATATGCTTACATTACATTGACAAAACAAGCATTTGTCTAGTAAATCTGACAAGATTGATTTGTCGTTAAAACAACACAACTAATTTGCAGACTTGTTGGGTAACTTTAATAAAAGGGAAGTTATTAAAACTAGCACCTCTGAGTTTTCATTTTTTTGGGTGTATTGTCACTGTACTCACTTGTAACTTTCACTTTTTTGCTGCTGAAAAGTCACAGACTTTGGGACAAGAAGAAAGAAGCAGCATTAAATACATATTTGGAGGAAATGGATGGCTGCACATTATTGACTCATGGACAGCTGTAGCAAACTGTAAAACACCTTTGTGAAAGTTTGGCTTATTTTAAATTAGTGTGCCCTTATAAGAATATGTAAGTTGTTTCTTTCAAGTTATTCCTTTCTCTGATAACTGAGGGGTTAACATTTCCATCAGACAAACCCCATTTGACCATGCCCCATGTTCTCATGCCTTGGATATTTGCAATGATGCAAAATCACAGTATAAACATAAAACAAATATGAAAACATGCACAGTAACAGAACACAAAAGTATCCATCCATCAACTGACAACATGACACACAACGTCAAGTGAATTTCTTAAATGTTTGCCAAATTTTACAGATTATCCAGGTATTTTAGATATGTTTTGTTACCTCCTCAATACTTCACATCCCTCCAATTTTGATGTCACTGGCAAATGTCACATCTTTGCACACCATATCAGTTCTTTTATAAATCACTGAGAGATGACTTTAGTTCAGTGAAGCATTCTCCGTTCCTTCATACTTCATTCTGAAATCCAATGCTGTATGTTACTGCACTTACCACTGGTATTCAATTGTTGAATCTGTTGATGGAGACGAGCCAAAATGAATATCCAGGAGGATTGGGCCGCAGATAGTTTTTGGAAGATGTGGTTGGAGTTAAACTGTGTTTACATACATTGAAGTGACTCCATCATCTAGGATGCTATTAACTGCTCTTAACTAGAATATGGATTCATTTTTTATTGGGACAGAGACAACATTTGGGATTGATAACTGTAGTTTGTGTCATTGCTTTGTGTTGTGCTTGCATGCATCAATTTTGTATTTTTTGTTTGGTTGGTTTTTTTTTGCACAATATTTCTGGCACTTTGAATGATATTATAAGAGTGGTGTCATGTTATTATCGGGGAATGGGAATCAGAGCAACATTTCTTACGTCCCTAACATTATACGGAAAAGTTAGTTACAGTACAATCAATGGCAGCAGACCTGATTAAAATGGTCTTGCAGTATAGTTAGAGGATTAGTACCCATGGCTTCAAATTTGAGAATTTATTTTATAGGTATACAAGATTTGTGATAACACATTATGATAAGTCACCACTTTTTGATTATTTAGGTAAGAAAAGCTTTACAATAGTTATATTATGTAAAAATATCATCACCAGTTGTTTCACATTGTATTAATTATTTATTCTTATTCTTTAGTTAGATTGTGATAATAATAAATCTTTGAGGTCCAGTCCACTCTGTGTTTGTTTAAGTCTAAAGTTGGGGGAGGAACTGTGGTAAATGCTATTTTGCTTTTATGTTTCTGTAGTCTTATTAAGTTTGAGCAGCATAGTGGCGACATTGTTAGTACTGCCGAATCATGGCTGCACAAAGCTGCATTTGAATCTCAGCCCTATCATTTTTAACTTACTAATAAAGAGAGATTATTAAAGAGATGCCTTTATTCAAGGTGACATTTGAGATACATTGACTAAATTTTTTTGTTTATCCAGTTGGAGCACAGGCAGGATAAGTGACTTGCTCATGGGCCCATGAGGTACAACAATTGGACTGAAGAAATGTCAGGGCATCAACTGGGTTATCCCGTTTAATATTAGTTGATGAATATACGAAAACAGCACACCATGGTGCAATAACAAACAGAAGCCAATCTTTGCTAGATCGGGTCTGGTTTGGAGCTCCTTCTCTCACAATTGGGGGCTCCAAAGTGAGACGCCACATTCTATGGGCATCTCATTCTTATGCTCCTCCGACTAGAAGGGGTGGAGTTTTTTTCACTGGGCATTGTCTCCTGGAAGAAAAAGGGGTGATACCATTAGCGACTGCACCCCCTCTCGTCCCGGGGATGAGTCAGGAGGGCAGTCCCCAAAAAGCACCTTTACCCAAAAGCACAGCCTTCCCATCCATCTCCCAGTCACACTGCATTATACACCTAATGTATTAACACAGAAAGAAGCTCCTGGGAACCTTTTTTCTGTTTTTAATATTATGGCATATCAATTCATACTGAAAAAATATATTCTGTTCTCGTTCCTTTTTTTTTTAACAACATCACGTTGTTGTATGCTAGCAGAAAATGTAAATACATTTCACTGATTTTATTATGGCTAGCTGATTTCCCTATTGCTCCCATTTCAAAGCCACAAACATTTTACAAAAATTTTGAATAACCACAAATGTGCATAAATTGACTCAAACTTTCCAATTGTTAATGGAAATGCTTCACCATTGTTTTGACTGTTTTGCTGACACATTCATGGCTTGCTTGCTCTAAAAAAAACATAGTTTACTTTTTATTTAATGTATGATACTTTTACATGACCTTTTATCCTTATTCTTTTGATACATTAGCCTACTAATTGGTTTTGTTTAAATCTGTTGTCATTAATATGCATTCTTTAGCCTATTATTCTTCTTATGTGTTTTAAAAAAAACTTTGTAATAATCCCTATGAAACGAGTTATATAAAATGAAGATAAATTGGCTTATGAAAGGTTTTTAAGAACTATAAAACATTTTCACACTAAAACATGATGATAATTTAAAATTTCCATTTGATACAAAAAGGACTGTACAAGTAAATTGCTTGCATAAACTCTGCCAGATAAACCAAATGAATGTGTACCTTTGATTGGATTTTGCTTAAGATGATTATAACATAGTTTGGTTATGTATGGTAAAAAACATTAACATACATAAATTTTCTGTCTATATATCTTTTACTTACACAACAGGTAATTAACACTGCTCCTTAGGGACAAGCTGACAGGGATGGGAGTAGATTCAGTAGATCTTACAGACAGACCTCAGTATGTGCGTCTCGGGAACTGCGGGTCTGACATTGTGGTCAGCAGCACAGGAGCGCCGCAGGGGACTGCTTTCTTCGGTCCTGTTCAGCCTATATACATCGGACTTCCAATACAACTCAGAGTCTTGCCACGTGCAAAAGTTCGCTGATGACACTGCTATCGTGGGCTGCATCAGAAGTGGGCAGGAGGAGGAGAATAGGAACCTAATCAAGGACGTTGTTAAATGGTGTGACTCAAACCACCTACAACTGAACACCAGCAAAACCAAAGAGCTGGTGGTGGATTTTAGGAGGCCCAGGCCCCTCATGGACCCTGTGATTATCAGAGGTGACTGTGTGCAGAGGGTGCAAACCTATAAATACCTGGGAGTGCAGCTGGATGATAAATTGGACTGGACTGCCAACACTGTGCAAGAAAGGACAGAGCCGACTATACTTCCTTAGAAGGCTGGTGTCCTTCAACATCTGCAATAAGATGTTGCAGATGTTCTATCAGACGGTTGTGCCGAGCGCCCCCTTCTACACGATTGTGTGCTGGGGAGGCAGCATAAAGAAGTGGGATGGCTAATGCCTGGAAAAACTGGTGAGGAAGGCAGGCTCTATTGTAGGCACGGACCTGGACAGTTTGACATCTGTGGCAGAGCAACGGGCGCTGAGCAGGCTTCTGTCCATCATGGAGAATCCACTGCACCCACTGAACAGTATCATCTCCAGACAGAGGAGCAACTTCAGCGACAGACTGCTGTCACTGTCCTGCTACACTGACAGACTGAGGAGATCGTTCCTCCCCCACACTATGTGACTCTTCGATTCCACGGGGGGTAAATGTTAACATTATACAAAGTTATTGACTGTTATACCTGCCTCGCACTCACCACCTTGCATTTTTTTAACTTGCAATGCATTTTTATTACTCTTTAATTAATATTGTTTTTATCAGTATGCTGCTGCAGGAGTATGTGAATTTCCCCTTGGGGATTAATAAAGTATCTATCTATCTATCTATCTATCTATCTATCTATCTATCTATCTATCTATCTATCTATCTATCTATCTATCTATCTATCTATCTATCTATCTATCTATCTATCTATCTATCTATCTATCTATCTATCTATCTAAACAAGAACAAGAACTCTCACATACAACATGTACCCTCTGAATAAAAGGTGTACAACTGACAGTTGAAACAATAAGAATTAGGAGTTTTAAGAAATTTTCAACTAAGCTGCTATCAAAAATGGAGGTGAAGTTCTGCAAATCGTTTTTCTATCTTCAAGTAAAGCATTAGCATTTCTATGAGGAATCACTGGCAGAAAAGAGTGGGTCTCATTTTTTCCTGTCTCACTTTTGTAGTTATGTTCCATTGACTGTGTTGTAGTTTGCTTATTATGTTATGCATACAGAGCACCATTTAAGAATCAGTATCTGCCTTCTTTGTATCTCACCGTCACTTGATTTTTTTTTATTCAGTTTTATTGTGTGTTCCTGCTCATGCTGAATTAGTATGCACCTTACGGTCTATGATGTCAAAAAAAACAAAAAAAAGCAGAGACATAGGTATATATGATATTTGGAATTATTCGTTTTATGACCTGTATAGTACATTTCGGAAAACTATGTGGCACGAATGCAACATTATTCATATTATTCATATTCATTCGCATAACATCTTACGGTTTGTAATCAGTGACCGCATGTTTTTTTTCCCCCGATCTTGCCAGTCCCCACATGTTGCTGTATGCTGTTTCTTTTGTACTCCAGGACATGCAGAGGAAAGAATAGTACAGAGCAGTAACTCAGCGATATATGCAATCATCAGATTCAAATGTTAACAGTTCACACACACGCAAGGATCGTCCTTTCTACATTTACAACGTGTGTACCTGTTACAATATACACACTTCTCTCTATGCTGTGGTTTCTATTACACACCTGAAAGAAAGAGACAATATATGTGAAAACATCATCACACTAATGCAATATTATTTGAAAACGAACAGCGTCAGATCGGGTGTGAATTTATGCTGGCACTGTTACTCAGAGTCAGAGGAGAGGTGGGCGAATGGATTTAAGGTGGGCCGGATCTACGAGTTTTTCCGTAGGCTCTGGTAATTCTAGTGTTAAGGGTCTGTGGCGATGCATGACGTTTTTAAAAATAAAGACAGTGTTGTCATTCTCAGAGGGTTGTAGGCGTGAGCAGTAGCATGGTAGAGTGGCTCCTGTATGTTGGTGAACAGTTGGTTGGTGAGTCATTCATGTACAAATGGGTGCAGCAGCCAGTTACCTCATTGATACTCTGGGGTCCGTGATTAGTGCACCTGTATCCCTATCAGCTTAACAGGAGCCTGAACCAGATAGTGGAGAGATAATTTTGGTTGGAAAATGACAGCCTGGGAAATGAAGATGGAAATCCAGCTCCAAGCATCATGGCAGACGCTAATGGAGGCAGTTGTGACGAGAGACAGGAAGAGGGCTGCTGGCATTTTCACTGGCTGCTAAACACATATTGTGAGCCGGGGAGACAGGGAGAGAAGAGAAGGAGTCACTGGGATGAGTAGATTAAAACCTGATCTCTGGATAGTTGTATAACTGGATTTTCAACTTATTTATTACTGGTTTTATCTCCACTGTTGTACATCTGCTTTTATCGTGGATTATTAACTTATTAGAAAGATTTGCACTGCACTTTAATTACTGAAGAAGAATTTTTTAAGAATAAATTTACAAGAAGACACAGACTCTGCAATCCAGGGCTGAGATGACCTTAAAAACACAAAACTCTTTAGACTTTAATCTCACTCTAGGAAAAACAAAAAGTTGTCGCCAATGACTTATAGCTACATACAGGCACATAAGGAGTTACCAATTCTCATATTTAATCAGAAGCCAGACCATGCACTACCATAAAAGTAATCAATAAAATTTTGAAATCAGTCCTAAAACAAACTGTCAACCAATGAAGGAACAATAAAATAGGAACAATATGATCTCTTTTTTTGGTTTTATTTAAAATTCCAGTAGCAAATTTTGCACAAACTGGAGACTACTGATTGTTGTTGTTGTTTAAAGCAAGGTAAAAGAACAAATATAAAGACACCAGTGCATACACAATCATGTCTGTATTTTTGAAATACATAGCCGATTTAATAATAGAGATACTACAAAGAAGATAAAAATAAGTCTGAATCAACACATTTCTCAGGTGTTTCAAGATTTAGGCAAGAATTAAACAAAACACCCACATTTTCCACAACAGACTTAAAATTCTTTGACAGCGGACCAGCTGATGACCTGACTTGACTGTGCAGGTGTTCTGAGGCTACAATAACAATTTCTGTTTTGTCTGCGTTAAACTGAAGAGAATTCTTACCCATCCAGTCCTTAACATCAGCTAGACAGGGGATTAGACTGTTGAAGTCCTTAGAAAGGCTAGGCTTCACTGGAGGAGTGTTGTCAGTATATCAATGGAAAGAAATATTGTATCAATGAATAATACTGGCAAGAGACAGATTATAAAAAGGGAAAAAGAATTGCTTTCATGAATGAACTATGAGATACCCCACATCTTAATACAATATTTAATGATATCTTGTATTAAAAGCTGCACTCAGGGCAAACACACAAGCAAATGACAGCCACCAGCATCAGCAATCATCAAAAGATCATTAGCTACTCTAAGAAGAGCAGTTTTAATACTGTGATGTTTCAGAGAACTACACTGAAGCTTGTTGAAATTCATTCACTTTTTCTAAAAGCTGTGCATAGACTGTTTTTGTAGGATTTTTCAATTAATGGGTAATTTTGAAATTGGCCTATAATTATTGCAAACATTTCAGTCTTAAAACATTCAGCTTTAAGGTTGCTTGTATCTACAGTTTACACAAATGAGGCCTAGTGTCAGTGCACTTTTCAAATCTTGTGGTTCTATATTTGCTTTTGTCATTACCTGGGTCATAGGTTCATTTTCTTTGAAATTCCAGATAGTTTTTCACACCCATCTCACCTTGTAATTTGCTTTCTTCATTAATTTAGCAACTTTCCTTGAGATATTGCAACCTAAAATAAAGTGAAAGATACTAAATAACAAAAGTTAAAGCAACTAAACGAAAGACATATAAGTAACCAGCTGTAGAACTTTACAACCGGGTGTTAAAATGCCTTTAAAACCTAGGATGTTTCTTATAGAGGAACAAAGACTAAACGATGAGATGGTCAAAGTATTTTTTGGAAGACATACTGTATACTCACATTTCAATATAGATAAAAATAAAGATTTAAAAAATAAAACTTTTCTACAGGTGCTGTATATCAGAGGAAAAAGTATTCATCCAGCAGTTCCCTTTTAAATATGCTGTTTGTAAGAAACACATGGTAGGGAGCTGACAGACAAGCAAATTACATCCAGCTACACACACACACACATACATACATATACCGTATATCTTCCAATAGTAGCCCCGGCGTTTATTCAAAACATTTTTCAGACGGCCTGGCATTTAAAAGAGACTGGCGGTTGTTGGAGACCGGCTATTATTCGCCTCACAGACGGAATGGTGATGGGTAAACGGGGTTCATTTGGCAGTAAAATACGCTATGGTACTGTATTTACGGCCACAAAATGTAGGCAACAACACCGGATGAACATTTCAGGATTTAATGAAATTATCAGTACAGCAGTACGGTATTATTAAAGCAGTATACGGTATTACCGAAAGCATGAAAAACGGGTACGGTAGACGTCTGCTGAACTTTCTTGCCAATAATTCCACCAGCACTGGCCTGCACCAGTCCGAATTTCGCATGAAAGCGTTCATCAGCCCGACAAGTCCCCTGCAGAACGTAAGGAAATGCAATAAGCTCTAAACTCACGCATACATTATGACATGAGATTGGATAAGATACAATAAAGTACAGTACAGTACAGTACTTACCATCTACTCGTCGTCTGAATCAGTAATGATTGCTTCGTTATTTGCGAGTTCTTCTTCATCTTCCTCTTCTTGTGATGGCAATACAGGTACTCCCATTGCTTGTTGTCGCGCAGTAATCAGTTTCGCACTCCCAGCATGGCATGGCTGGCCCTCCTTAAAGCAGTGGATAAGATCGTCCTCAGGTCCATCGCATGCATTGATGATTCCACAAGCCTTGAAGGATTTTCTTATCATTTCTGGGGTGATTTCTTGCCAAGCTGATATTATCCACGTTACTAACAAACGTAGTGCCGGCGCTTTCAAATTTCCGCCAGCTGTAAACCCCTTATCTTCTTCCCCTGCCATCCAATTATCATACAACTCTTGAAGCTTGTCTTTGAGGGGCTTGTTCCAAACAACATCAGCAGGTTGGACGTACTTGGTGCAATATTTCTTCAGTTCTTGTTTCGTTTCCTCACTGATGTGACAGCGATAAGCGTCCCAGACAAGAAGTCTCTTCCGGAAACAGAAAACACCGCAAACTTTCTGCAACCACATTATTGTTAATTCCTGATTCATCCATCCGTTTGTTGAGGTCGCTACCACAGCTTCTTGGACATCCTGTAGTCTTGCCACTTCTCGCTTTGCGCCCCGAAATACAATAAATGGCTTCAATTTTGTGCCATCTGCATTCGCTGCCAATGTGACAGTGAAATGAGATTTCTCGTGACCAGAAGTTTTTATTGTAACACTACTATTGCTAGTTGGTTCGACTGTTGTAGAACCAGGCATTTCGAACCAAGCAGATGTCTCGTCCATTCCAATGATTTCGCAGTCCTTAACTCCATCTGCAGTTCGCTGATTGGACAACCCACATCACAAAAGAGACAAGCTTGTCAATAACTTGTTCTGGATCCTTCTGCACCAGCGATGTCTTCCGACGGAGTGATAAATGATGCCGTTTCATAAATTTGTCAAGCCAGCCAGCACTGGCTACGAACGTTTCTTTTTTTTTTGAAGCATCATCAATCTTCGTATCAAAAATCCTCTTCGCTTTCATGCGAACCATTTTCCTGGAGACACGTGCACCTTCCAGTCTTTGTTCAATAATCCATGTTAACACCAGTTCATCTAATTCTTCGCTCACTTTCTTAGCTCTTCCACCAGGCAATCGTTTACTTCTGGCAACTTTTTCTGCCGCCGTTTTCTCAATATCCGTCATCTGCTTGCGCCATTCTCGGATATGTTTTGGATCCACCCCAAAATGTCGTGCAACTTCTAGAAGATATACGGTATGTATGTATATATATATATATATATATATATATATATATATATATATATATATATATATATATATATATACTGTATGTGTTGCACAATTGCAAGTAGGAGGAAGCTGTATGGACCAAATGAGAGTAATTCCAAACCTTCTGTTATACTAGGAAAACCTGTCTGACTCATCCCTGAAGGCGTCACTTCCGGTTCCGTTGCTGAGAGGAACGTCACATCCGGTCCCATTGCCTAGAAGAACATCACATCTTGTTCTGGTGCCTAGAAAAATGTCACTTCCAGTTATGACGCCAGAAGGGGGTCACTTCCGGTTCCAACACATCACTTCTGGTCTTGGCATTTAAAGCTGCCATCTTAAAAACTATTTGACAGTTCTTGTTTGTACTCCATCGAAGACACTACTGTCTTATTTTCAAATCCCATTGCAGATAGGGATAATATTATTTTTGGGTGCCCCAGACCTTTTTAAGTGTGTCAAGTCTGATCATTTTCATAATACAGTAATCCCTTGCTATATCGCGCTTCAACTTTCGCGGCTTCACTCTATCGCGGATTTTATATGTAAGAATATTTAAATATATATCGTGGATTTTTTGCTGGTTCGCGGATTTCTGCGGACAATGGGTCTTTTAATTTCTGGTACATGCTTCCTCAGTTGGTTTGCCCAGTTGATTTCATACAAGGGACACTATTGGCAGATGGCTGAGAAGCTACCCAACCAGAGCGCGTAATACGTATTAAATAAAACTCCTCAAATATATTGTGAGCACGGGGGCTGTTCGCACCCCTAGAGGATATGGCCGCTCCTCAAAAAACGCAGAAAGATTACCTTCACATTGCTCCCTTCCTTGCTGGGCTTACATGTGGCTGCTTTGTCAAGCGATATGCTTCCTGCACGGTGCTTTGCATACTTAAAAGATCAAACAGCACATATTGATTTTTTATTGTTTGCTTCTCTCTGTCTCTCTCTTGCTCTGACATTCTCTGCTCCTGACAGAGGGGGTGTGAGCAGGGGGGCTGTTCGCACACTGGCCTAGAGGATACGGACGCTCCTCTAAAAAATGCTGAAAGACTACCTTCACATTGCTCCCTTCCTTGCAGCTGCTTTGTCCGGTGGTGCTTCGCATACTTAAAAGCCAAACAGCCCTATTGATTTTTGATTGTTTGCTTTTCTCTCTCTCTCTCTGACATTAGCTGCTCCTGACGCGCACTCCTTTGAAGAGGAAGATATGTTTGCATTCTTTTAATTGTGAGACGGAACTGTCATCTCTGTCTTGTCATGGAGCACAGCTTAAACTTTTGAAAAAGAGACAAATGTCTGTTTGCAGTGTTTGAATAAAGTTCCTGTCTCTCTACAACCTCCTCTGTTTCTGTGCAAATCTGTGACCCAAGCATGACAATATAAAAATAACCATATAAACATATGGTTTCTACTTCACGGATTTTCACCTTTCGCGGGGGGTTCTGGAACGCAACCCCCACGATCGAGGAGGGATTACTGTAAATACACAATGGGGTACCCAAAAATAACCAGAATTGAAAAAAAAAATTATTTTATTAATTTTTACTTACTGAAACTTTAGTTTCCTTCAAAGTACTCTCCATGTGAATGAAAGCACTTGTACCAATGGTTTTCCCACTGGTGAAAACATTGTTGGAATTGCTGAAGAGGAACATTGTCCGAGGCCTGCAACAATTTTTCTTTGACTTCCTCCATGGTACAAAAATGCTTTGAGTTCCTTTTTCATATGCGGGAACCAAAAAAAGGCATTTCCCCTCATTTGAAATGCAAAAACCATTTGTAGACCTGTGTTTTACTTAAAGCTTCTTCTTTAAAAGCAGTTTCAAGAATCACTACAATTTCTGCAGCTGTTTCCCATAAGAGTAAAAAAAAATTTTATGCAGACTCATGTTCTTTATGATCACCCATCACAAAAATCGCAGAACACGTTTAATAAGCACCAAGAAAAACTGACATGGAATACCATACAAACAATACAGAGCAACGCCACTTGACAAACTGCCACAGAATACTGTAAGTATGCTACACCTAGCAGTGAAATTCACAACTAAGTCTAGATTGCGTGCCAGGTGCTGATTCTGGTTACTTTTTTTATGCACATCATGCTTCTAAAATTCAACTTTTGCAGCCGGGAAAACAATATATGGGTGGCTGCCCCAAATCTTTATGATGTCTGTGTCGCTTTATTATCACAATATATATATATATATATATATATGACTAATTATAATAATGGTTTAAGAGATGCATTTTTTATAAGTCATTACATGGCAGTTACAAGAGATTCCTCTTAATTTACCACACAAACAAAAAATGTAAAAATCTGAAAACAAGTGGCAAGCAGTAAGATTTTTATTCAACAATCCTTGCAAAGCAACAGCTTACTCAAAACACACACATAGCCAGCGTAAGGTTTTTGATTGTAAATTTTCAAAAGCCCCTTCATATATATTTACACTAGGCAAATTGCAATAGTAATGTTTCATATCATACTGTATTATAAGTATGAATGATGATGAAAGAATATCAGAGGAGATATTTCACTCTCTCTTTGAGCTGCTAATGGAATGGAGTAGTGCACAAAGAGGCTTCAGAAAATAAAACTTATTTAATTACATTCCAATAATTATGAAACATTTACCTACAGAGTACAAGCCATTGGATATTTGTACTGTAGGTGTAAAGCAATGGCCAGTTCATCGTTTCAGGGAGCTGGATTTTGTTATGGCACACAAACTGAAAACAGCTTAACAATTGTTCCCATAACTCACTTTATTTTCAGATGACGTAACTTCTGCTGTAAACGTCATAACAGAAATGAAAATTACATACTTTGCAACATGCTTTTTCAAAATAAAATTTCTCACTTTCACTACATGGAAACAGCAGACTATCATCACTTTTAAATTAAAAAATATTTCCATGTAATCAGTAAGGGTTTCTGTGCAATGTCCACTCAATTATTTGCCAATTTTTAATTTTCTTAATTTGTACATTTGGATTGACACAGCTCTGTAATGTTTAAAAGGAACAAAAAAAGGGAGCATTTTAACGTGGTGTTTTTTATATTAGTAACAGCTGTCTTTGAGTTCTACTGCAATATATCTCATTGTCTTTTTCACAAAGAAAATGATTTTAGGTTTCTCTTCTTTTAGCTAAAAGAAATGCCAGAGTTTATCTATTGGAAGATTAAAAAGAAGCTCATGATGGATTGTAAGAAAAGTGTAGGAGGTGACATGAAAAAAAGCTGTTGTGTTTTTTTTTTTGACTGGCACAATTTTTTGTTTAGCCTCTTTTGTGATACTGTGAAATAACAAGTAAACAATGTGCTACTTTTGCTATGTTAAAATAAAGTCTTTTAGGATATTTCTGTTCTAGGTCATGATGCTTTGGCAGTTGTTGAAACACATACAAGTAAAAAAGTAGTAGTGAGCTTTCACATGGTGTGAATGTGGCTGTTTATAGAGGGGCTGCCAGTTAACAGCAGCTGACATAGAGTAACGCATCAATTCACAAAATGATTTCACTGTTACTAAGAAAATGTTTTATATTTTTCCTTTTATTTTAACTGAAAACATTACCAAGTTTTTCTGCCAACAGCCTTTACACAAGTTGTCATATTTATTAGATTATTCCAGGCTGTAGCAACCAAATCACTATAAGTAGTTTTAAGAATTTGAATTTGAATGTCCTGCACAAACCCAAGAGTAGCTCAGCATACATAATTCAACACTACAACTGTGACAACACAGCTTTAACTGTGAAAATGTGCAGTTGGGTCATGCCTAGTTTTGTCTGACAAATATTATAAGAAAATTGCCAGTTTGGGTTGAAATTACATGATATTTGGGCTTAAAATGAGGTGGAGGGAAAATTACACCTTTCTGTTATAAATTACACTCACTTTAATTTAGAGATCACTGTGTGATTAATGTTTCTGACATGTTTACTTAAGGTTTTTATTTTTGCTTCACTTAATATAACCAGTCTATGCTATATATTTTTGTTCAAGAAACCAACATGGCATTGTTGTCAACGTATAAACTAATCTAGAAAACTGGAATAGAATTAGAAATAAACAAAGTTAAAGGATAAATTTTTTATTTTCAAGTAGTTTCTTCACAAACATGGCATATATTTGCAACAAAGCATTTGCTATAAATATTTAAAATAAACAAGGCACCTTATGGGGCATTGGACACTCAGAAAACAAAAGCCTAAAAATTTACCAAATGCATTGTTGAGTACTGATCCATATTTTTCAATTACTCACACATTGTAAAATAGCTTATACGTGTCATTTATTAACAAAAAATACCAATAATGTGAGATTCAGACATTTTAAAATGAGCTCAGCATTTGTCTTCTTCTGCCATAACCTTTCACCCCCTGGGGTGTGAAGTTCTCTTGAAAGACAAAATCACAGTAAACTGTTTGTGTCACATGCCTAGTATAATGTTGGTATACTCTTGTATTTATGTGAGATCTCTTCCCTTGAAAACAACTTCTAATGAACAAGCAAACAGAAAATGTATGCTTACCAAGAGAAAAACTGTACCAAGAATATATGATAAATGTGATTATTTTCAGATCCATTTTGTTGTCACAGACAGGAGTCGGAAACATGGAAAGCATGTTTTCTTATATTGAAATGTTT
This sequence comes from Erpetoichthys calabaricus, assembly GCF_900747795.2. NCBI lineage: Eukaryota > Metazoa > Chordata > Cladistia > Polypteriformes > Polypteridae > Erpetoichthys > Erpetoichthys calabaricus. The sequence goes on from NC_041406.2 coordinate 81,499,645, forward strand.
GCCACTTCTTCTGTAGGTTTTTGGGCTTTTATTTTCTAGTTGTGCTTCGTGCCCAATAGGGTTCCATTACAAATGTAAGGACTGGCTGTGTAGTTCCTAAAATTTATAGGAAACACTTAATTTTACAAAACAATTTTACATCACATATATATACTATGTTTGTGAAAAAATTACTTCAACTAGAAAAATACCAACTGTAACTGTACACTGTATATAAACCTGAAAATGTTTTTACTCTGCTTTATCAAATGATGAGATATTTCAGATTGTCATCTCATATTAACACATCACCTTTTTGGGTTAATCACTTTTATTGTCAACAAAGGACATACAACTTTTTGCCAACAAGAAGAAGCAATTTTTTTCTTTTTCCAGCTGCTCTGTGACCACATTATAGTTTAGCTTTAATCTCATTTACAAAAAACCTGATGGCATAAGTAGTTTAAAAGAAGAAAGGTAGACAGGGTCTCAAAAGAACCAAACAAACTAAGGAAGCTAACAGACATCAGGAGTAGTAATGCTGAGGAAAAGCAAAATATCATAAGCAATTTTATTATACAGGTTATAAGCTGTAATAAGCATGTGTAGTATAGTGGGTCCCCAGCTCCCATCAAAGGCCAGTTTAAATTAAATAATCACCGTGCTCGCGGCTTAGTGAGGGGGCATGGTGGTTGTGTGGCTGAAGCAGTTCTCAGGGCGATTTGCGATGTGGGCGTTTCTCACCTAAGTGCACAGGTGAGAGACCACCCGCATACGTGATTGGAACTCCAATGGGGCTGCTAATTTGCTACAGCTGCCATGCCCTCTTGATAAAATAGAAGCGCGAATCGGCTAGGGAAAAAAAGGAAAGAAAGAGAAAGAAAGATGGAGGTTGCTGGAGAGCAGGAAGCAGGGTGGTGAGAGAGCCGGTGTCAGCGAGCAAGAGAGAGAATGAGCAAGCGCGTGCAGGCTCGCAGACAGGCAGCTGGAAGGTGGGCCCCAAGAAGGGTGTTTGGCCAACACTCGGTGGGGGCAGAAGGAAGCGGTCACTCCCACTGAGCATTGTAGGAAGGAACGGGAGTGACCAACAGAAGGATGACTGGCCGCATAAGGCCGCGAGAGTCGGGAGACTTGGTGGGTGAAGTCCTTGATGTGAGCGTCCTGGTCATCAAGGAAACCAAGTCTCGGACTGGGATGAGTGCGTGACCGAAGCCAGGAATCGGGAGGCCTCCAGACCGATCAAGTGGAGTGAAGGTCAGTTGCTGAGACAGCGACTCTCCTGCTGCAGGGCCCAGATGGGAGAAGCAGGAGAGACGCCAGGGTACAAGAAGAACCGGGCTCTGTAAATGTTTTAAAGTACTGTTTCCAGCATTGTGTTTTAACCTCGTTTTTAAAGAATTGTTTTTTTTCTATTTTTACCTCCAAGTTTTGTTTAATGGATTATTTATTTAATGAAGACTCTTTTGGAAGCACTGCATTTATTTAATTTGGACATTGTTTTGATTGTTTTAATAAAAGCACTTAACACTTTTTGTACACCATCCCCTTGCTATGTTGTTGCCTCACTGCTTAGCTCATCGGTAACATTACCGATGGTATCAGGTTAAGGGCTCCATGACAGCAGACGGGAGCATGCAGCAAACCCGCATTGTCACAACATGATGAAGAGAAGACTGCAAAGACTGATAATGACAGCCTCAATTGCAATATTGAAAAGTAACGGGGATAGTGGATCAGAGGTGCCTGGCAAATAAGAAATCATTGAGATTTTGCAAAGTTACACCATTGGGCAGAAGATAGCTTCTTCTTCAATTTATCATTGATCTCACCAAAACCCACTGAGAATAAGACCTCCCAAAGCAACTTTCATTTGATATGATCAACATCTTTTTCTGCATCAAGAACCAGAAGAGCTACAGAGTTGGGGGCACAAATATAATATGTAGGATGTTATCTGCTACTTGGGTATAACAAATAAGAACAGTCTGATTCTGGTGAATTAATTTATGAATAACTAACTGCATGTGACATGTGAGAAGCCTTGCCAGCAGTTTTGTATCAGAATTCATCAAAGAGATTGGATGATAGATCAGGTCAGATGAATCTTTGGCTTGCTTTAGAATGAGGGTAATCTTAGCCAAATTAATTGAGGGGTTCAATTGGGACTTCAATGTCTTTTTTGAAATTAGAGAAATCTTGAACCAGTATCAAGCTTCATTTATACGTAATCCCATTAATTACTGGACTTACATTAATGTGCCAATGTTCTTTTGTGTTTGACACCCCATGCGATGTGATATCAACATCTAAACCATCACTTGCCATTTTGCTTGCCTCCACCTAGTACATTATAGACTTTTACCTTATTGTCTTATTTTCACTCTCACCATGGTCCTTTTGGCATTACAAACACACCCAATGTGTTCCTTTTTACTTGACAGAAATAAAATAAAGTTTACCTTCAGGAATCTGCTGAATTGCAGTAACTCTCACAAGCACTAAGACCACTGTCACACACATGCGCATGGTAGGCAGCTAAAGGGCTTGAATAAGGGCCATTCCGAATCAGACCAGGATGTGGCAGAGTGCACTGACTCTTTTTCTCCCTTTCCTGCAAACCATTCACGGGAGATTCCACCTGGCCCTCTTGACGTCACTTCCGGGTCCGAGCCTATTGACGAAGACCTTGCTGGCTCCGGCCCCTGTGATGTCATGTCTGGGCTCGAGCCTATGGCTGAAGACCCTTGTGAGCCCGACCCCTTTGACCTCACTTCCTGTCTTTCCCTTTAAAAGCCTTCACCTTTTCCCTGTTCCCTCAGTTCTGTTTTGGAATCGGTTTTGTGCACATCAGTGCTGTTTATATTTTTGCAACTTTGCAGCCAGGATATCAAATATACGGGTGGCTGCCCCAAACCTTGTTATGATTCAGAGTGGAGTTTCTGACACCACTATCTCTAAAGCTTTCTGAAATATGAGTATAGCCTCCATTAACAGGCACTTTTGTGTGGCTTCATTTCTCAATCCACACATGAATCTGTCACATAGTGCATGTTCCAGATATCATCCAAACTTTAAGCATTCTGACAGTCTTTTAAGCACATCTACATAATAATCCAATATCTCCCCCTCTTTCTGATTCTTCTTTGAAAATGAAGCCGTTCTGTAGTGACAGGTGATATTGGACAAAACATTTGTTATAACACGCACCAGTGCTGGCATGTTAAATATGCCGCTTTAAGCAAAGTGCATTTCTGCTGCCCATTCACCCCCATATACCCTTAATAGGCATGAGACAATACACTTAGTTCACATAAAATACAAATTGTTATACAGGCGTCACAATGCAATGCATGCTCTGAACATTGTACAAAATGATACAAATATGAAGAAATGAAAAAGATTTAACTTTAAAACAAATTTTTAACTTTAAACATAAAATAGGCATTACAAACAATAGAAATGTATAATATGAAACTGAATATTAGATGAAACTTGGCTAGATTGCTCCTCCTGCACAGTTTAGTAAATACCTTGGCTGTTTGAAACTGTCCTACAAACTCATAATTACCTGCACTTTTTAACTAAGAAAGCACAACACAAGCTGAAGATATTTTAAACAGACATTCTGACTTGACATCAAAAAAATGACATTCATTAAACTGAATATACTGTACAATGCAGTATGCATTTACATTTATTTATTTGTCCGACACTTTTATCCAAAGAGACTTACAATATTTGAGATACAATTGGTTACATTTCCTTTTTATTCCTAATTTGAGCACAGGTGGGTGAAGCGACTTGCTCAGGGTCATACAGTGTCAGTGGTGTGATTCAAACCTACTGCCTCAGGGTTTGAAGTCTAAAGCTTTAAACACCACACCATATTGCCTGCCAGTATGCATGAGTGCTGCCTCATTGCTAACACTGAGAGAAGAAGGGGGCAAAAAATAGATTACAACGTCTCTATTATTAAATCCAACATCTGTCTGTATGTCTGTCCGCTTTTCAAGAGAGAACTACTTAATGGATTTAGAACGGGCTTTTTTCTATAATTTGCTTGAACATTCCGGTTGATTTTGCGACTTTTCTCACCATGCCAAGAATCTAACAGATTATAATTAGGCAACAATAATAATAATCCTTAAACTGGTATAGTATTGGAGACACTGTAGACTTTGAATACATTGCTAGAGACTGGTATATATATATACTCAAATATATGATTGATCTATATATATATATACTGTATATTTATATACTGTATATATATATATTATATATATATATATCTCAGCATCAGTGACTTAATGATTATAACCTTCTCTCCTGGCATGCTAAAAACCATAGTCTCCATAGTCGGTGTCCCACTGGAAAAACTGATGCTGTGCATTGATTGGATGATGATTATCCATTCTTTGCATACAATAGTGAAGATACAGTAAATAGGAATCATTGGTAAATGTTCAGAGATAATCATTATACATTGATTTCATTTAATTTTGCGTTTATATTAAACTAGTCAGTTTTTTTCAAGGGTCTACATATAATCTACAGTATATGGTTATCGCTTATGAAGCTGCATAGTAAAATTATAATAGTAATATCACCATCATTGTAAACTACCTGTTAAGTCAGTCATTTAGATAGAGAGCTACCTTTAGAAAATCATTGTTTCTGCTGATATTTAAAGATAACATGTTTTTCCCTCATCTGATATAAAATTGATCCTTTCAAATAAAAAAAGAAAGCCTGACAATACAGCTCAATTGCTAAGTGTTTTCCGCAGTTTTACTCTTCAAATGCATATTTCTCTAAGCAACTCTTGCAGACAAATGTGGCACTAATGATTTTACTCACAGCATCTCTGAGCACTTGCCATCGTTATCTGACCAATTCACAGACGTCTTGCACTATAAACAATTTGAAATCTGCAGTCTGCAAGTACCTGGTATTCATGTTTGTTGATTGGGTTGTATTTGTCTGATGAAATGAATTTTCATTTGTTTTGCCGATTCAGAATAGCAATCAGTACACAGTTATATCAGAGTTACCTCAAATGCATAATTACTTTGAACTGTTAAACAAAACAATCATATATAAGCTAGGATTGGCTCCACCCACATATAATACCTATGGTTATATGTAGAAATTATGAAAATGAACGCCAATACCATGTACTAACATGTGGCTTTCAATAGCGCATGCACATTTTTGATTCTCAGATGCACACAGTGTAGTGAGACATTGTGAACTGCATTTTGTTTGGAATTTGAAACTTCTAAAATAAATTGCTCACAGTTTTTAAAAGCAGTATGTAAAAAAGCATGAGATGTGTATATAAATCTTAAGGTTCACTTGTACATTTTTATATTATTATTTCATAATGTTACAAAAGTAAAATAAAAATGACTCCTTAGCAAAGTGCCGTGTGAGGCTATTTCCTCGTTGCCTTACCCTATGAGTCAACCTTGACACTCACATAATTTCACCATAACTTTTTTTTCCAGGCATCTCTGTCATAATTAGACTATAGTGCAATCCATACATTACGTATCTAAAATCAATGAATAGCACCAACACTTTCTGTGGTGTCTAGTATTGTGTGCTGCTATAAATTGGATGAAGGTGTCATCTTTCGTTTACTATTTTGCACTTTTCAACTTTCCCCAAAATGCATTTTTCTGGAACAGTACTCACTCTAGTAACTCCACGAGTTCAGAAACTTTATCACCATTTCTATTATATCCTGCATACATTAACATTAAAAACAATAATACTATTAAAGTATCTATATATAATAATAAAGCTCACAAAACAGGAAGCAGATGGAGATAGAGATTCTTCTTCATTACTGGATTTCTTAACACTACAGTTCTACTAAATTAACATGCAGATGAATATAATGGTACAGCAGCCTGACTGACACATTATGTCACACACATGGGCTTTTAGAAAATAATAGTTGCCTCATATGATATGTTACATGAATAACTGAACTTCAAACAAAATAGGCTCTGGCTCAGGCTTTATTTTTTGTCAACAGATTTCTGTAAGCACCAAAACTTAAAATAGGAAAGTATGTGAATAAAACACCTAACCAAACACCTAATCAAACAGAAAAACTGAAACTCAGTGCTAAAATGTACTCAAACTACTATGAATCTTAACATAAAAATACAAGTTTGATGTGTCAAAAAGTTACTGCTTCTTTAGTGAACTAACGGTAGCTTTTTGAATGCTTTGAACCATTTAATCCAGCTCTGCCCAATATAAATCACATAAATCCTGGTCTTAAGTATCAAAAAAAAGTTGCCAGTAAATGCGTTCAAGAAACACATTTTGCCGTTGTCAAAATAAAATATATGAAAGCCAATAGAAAGGAGATGATGATCTCATTTAATCTGGGAAGGGTTACAATATGTTTTTCAAAGGCACTGTGCCCTATTCTACTACATTTAGAGCCAGTTTGTCTACATGGTGAAGGAATAGTCAATGTTTCTAGTGTCAGGATCTAGCCTTTGGCAAAAATAAGAAAAGATACAAAATTAGCTTTTTGGACCTTAAATTACCTTTTATTCTCTCTTGAGTGCTGGAAAGTAGTCAGTGAGCTGCCTTCCATTGCTATTCTCTTCACTTGCAACTTGCCCTCTCCACAACATTGTGCATTCTCTTTTCCACATATTAAATCAGTACTGGCTGTGTACTGTGTATTTCAAGAAAAAATGTTTAGTAACATAATTTTGATAGTAGCAGCAGGACAGGATTGGTCGAGGTAAAAGGGATATGCAAATGCAGTCAAGTGCAAGCTGGAGGAGATAAGCAGCAATTTACACCTGGTTAATAACATTCAATGGTGTTGTTTCTGGTGGTAATGGGGTTCTTCTATGTAAAAAAATAAAATAATAAAATCGCCATTTTTTTAAATAGAATTTTAGAGTTACCTCAACTCAGGCATTTGCAATGCAGAATTAAGGAAAAAGTAAGAAAGGATATGTACACTGATGAAATGTAAAAGATGTAAAAGCACAATACCTTAGTGTTGGCTGTTGTGCTTTAAATTTTAAACAGTACTGATGAATGAATGCTGTGCAGTTCAGCTCCCCATGAGTTTGGCAAAATACATGTACTCTGCAAAACTTTTTGAAGTCAATGGGGAAGGAGGTAGTGAATTAGTTTTACGTAGATGCTAAAAGTGCAGTAGCCTTTTAAGTGTCTCAGAGGGCTAAAGAAGTGTCTGCCAACTACAGTGGAACTTCAGTTCACGAACGTCTCAGTACACGTACAAATCGGTTTATGACCAAAAAGTTCACCAAACTCTTGCCTCGGTTCACGACCACACACTCGGTATACGAACAAGCCAGTTTCCCTTTCGGTTTGTGCACGCTGATGATTTCTGCACGTGTTGCATTGTTCTCGGTCAGACGTGCGTGCTTGCACGTGCATGCGTGCTTTCGCTGTGAACTGTTTCATTTCCCTTCCGGTTCGTACGCGGCAATTACTGTATTTAAGCACATGTTCAGCATCTCCCTGTTCATTGTTCTCAGTCAGACGTGTGTGCTTTACCTGTGAACTCTTAGTGCTCTACAGTATTTCGTGTGCTTTTGCAGTTAACCATGGCTTCTAAGCAACTGAAGAGTGGTGAGAAGAAAGTTTTGCAGAAAATTGAAATCAAAGTAAAGAAAGAAATTATTGAAAAGTATGAGCGTGGTGTTCGTGTTACTGATCTTGTCGCCGAGTGCAAGAAGTCAAAATCTACGATTTCGACTATTCTAAAGCAGAAAGAATCTATTAAAGCAGCTGATGTTGCAAAAGGAGTTACAGCATTAACCAGGCAGAGGCCTCAAGTGCTGGAAGAGGTGGAAAAATTGTTGCTAGTGTGGCTGAACGAGAAGCATCTTGCAGGGGATAGCGGAAGCGAGGCGATGTTATGCGAGAAAGCCAGGAAGATTCATGGTGATTTGCTGCAAAACGATCCTTCTACGAGTGGCGAAAGTGAGGAATTTACAGCCAGTAGAGGATGGTTTGAAAAGTTTCGCAAGAGAAGTGGCATTCATAGTGTGGTAAGGCATGGAGAGGTCGCTAGTTCTGACGCTGAAGCTGCGAAAGAATTCGTGAAAAATTTCACAAAATTAGTGGAGGACGAAGGCTACATTCCACAACAAGTCTTCAACTGCGACGAGACCGGATTGTTCTCCACCCAGTTCCTCCTCACTTCATGCCAGAACTCGACTCATGCAAGATTAGTTTTCTTGGTGGTTTATGGTTAGTTTTTGCATTACGGATTTTTCAAATGTTCAGTTTTCGGTTCGTAGCGTGAATTGTTGCAATGTTACTTTTCTCTTTTTTCAAATGTTCATTTTTTTTTCCCTGTGCTTAAAACTCATTAAAAAAAAGTTTACACAGCAATCGGGTTGTAAGGCTATTAGCGTGAACTCCTGCAATGTTACTTTCTTGGTTGCTTATGGTTGGCTTTTAAATAAAGTTCGGATTTGTTCAAATGTTCCTTTTTTCTCCCTGTGCTTAAAACTCATTTAAAAAGAGTGCTTACAGCAATCGGGTTGTAATGCTATTAGCGTGAACTCCTGCAATGTTACCTTCTTGATTGCTTATGGTTGGCTTTTAAATAAAGTTCAGATTTGTTCAAATGTTCCTTTTTTCCCCCTGTGCTTAAAACTCATTTAAAAAGGGTGTTTACAGCGATCGGGTTGTAATGATACTAGCGTGAACTCCTGTAATGTTACTTTCTTGGTTGCTTATGATTGGCTTTTAAATAAAGTTCAGATTTGTTCAAATGTTCCTTTTTTTCCCTGTGCTTAAAACTCAAAAAAAAATGTTTACAGCGATCGGGTCATAAGGCTACAGTATAGCGCAAACTCTTGCAATGTTAGTTTTCTCTGTTGTTCAAGGTTTTCTCAGTGCTATTCAGTGTTTTTACATTAGTTTACTATTACGCTGTGCATTCTATGGTTTAATTAACTATATTTGTGCTTAAAAACTATATATTGTTTATATATAAAAAAATATATATTTACATACAGTTCGTATGGTCTAGAACGGATTAATTGTATTTACATACAATCCTATGGGGGAAATTGCTTCGGTTCACGACCAAATCGGTTTACGACCAGAGTTTTGGAATGAATTATGGTCGTGAACCGAGGTTCCACTGTATGACACAGATCACAAAAAAGTGATCTGCGCTTACAGAGTTCCAATCTTGGGGCTGTGCCACAAAGGAACAGCGTGGGACTGGCTCATTCCATTGTTTGAAATTATGGCTTCGGGTGCAGCTGAAAAATCTTTTTTGTTTTCGGTCTATCTCTGCAGATACATTACACTTTTTTCCTCCATCATTAAGATACACAAAGCTTATAAATAGTAATTCATTTTTCATTATCATTTCACAGGGACTAATTTGTTTTCTGATTTGGGAAGGGGGAATGGAAGGACACCTTTAAGGCATATTATGTCTTGTAGCTCCAGCACATGGCTAATTATGCATTCAGATCAGTGTTATATACCTGGTGGCAGTAGTCATAATATTCTCATTATGTTCAGCTAATGTACCCTTTAAATATAAATACTGCAGCTTTTTTTCTTTTAATGTGTGCAGGATGCACATTCGACTGGATTGGATTGTAACTCATGATGTCATGTATGCATGAAGAGATCACATGCGTGAATACTTTTGTGCATGGTTGCTACAGCTCTGTGATGTCACACTGGCCTTGGAAAACATCATGGGATGCTAGGAAAAAATTGGTTATCTAAGTGTGTTAGCAGTAGTTTGAAATTCATGCTTTCATTTTAAAAATTATGTTACTATAAAGGGTTTAATTTAGTTCATATCTATCTATCTAATCCAGAGAAAACAAAAGAAAAATGCAAACATAGAGTAAAAAAAATAACTAATGTTCTTCTTCTGAGGCAGCCAGGGATGTCTTCCTCATCAGACTCAGGTATTCTAGGTAGCAGGTTACCATATCATAAAAGTCAGAATCTTGGCAAGATGAGTCCTTTTTGTGAGTACAACTTAAAGGGACAGCCCAAAACATGACTCAGCATCTCTTATTGGTTTTATTTATCATGAGAGTGTAGAGGTACAGACGTTACTAGTGCTTTGTCATTTTCTTTCCAATCGTATCTTTTAAAATAGTTAAACTTTCTAGAGGCTTCAGCCCACAATCTACAGCAGCTGTGAGACAATGACAGCAGTCACTGCACCTTCTTTTACAAACACAAAGTATTTGGCTGTCTGTTGAGGAGATATGGGTTACACTGCTTAGACTATCTGAACAGATCAGGCTGTTTTGGATGCATCTTATATTCACTAACACAGGACCAATTTAGTGTCATCTGTCAGTGCAACTGTGTGTCTTCAGACATACATGACAACAACATGTAACAACTGACAAAATGTTATCTTACTCTACATGGCTAATAATCATACAAGATTGAAGCGCAATGGCACTTCACCCCCTCCCCAGGGACTTATAACTACTCCATTAGTTTTACTGTGGGCGGCACGGTGGCGCAGTGGTAGCGCTGCTGCCTCGCAGTTAGGAGACCCGGGTTCGCTTCCCGGGTCCACCCTGCGTGGAGTTTGCATGTTCTCCCCGTGTCTGCGTGGGTTTCCTCCGGGTGCTCCGGTTTCCTCCCACAGTCCTAAGACATGCAGGTTAGGTGGATTGGTGATTCTAAATTGGCCTTAGTGTGTGCTTGGTGTGTGGGTGTGTTTGTGTGTGTCCTGCGGTGGGTTGGCACCCTGCCCGGGATTGGTTCCCTGCCTTGTGCCCTGTGTTGGCTGGGATTGGCTCCAGCAGACCCCCGTGACCCTGTGTTCGGATTCAGCGGGTTGGAAAATGGATGGATGGATGGATAGTTTTACTGTATTAAATTAATGAATTGCTGTTGCCGTTATACAGACCTCTGGGCATAGTCTATGTCACTCAGTATATTCTGTAAAATAAACTTGTGAACCTGAAATTAATGCTTTAAAGAATTCACACTAACCAGTAAGTGTGCATAAAGAAAATAACGTAAGCACCAATGTAATGTTACTATTTTAGCAAATATCTTGATAAAAAATATGGCACTTTTATCCACACTAAAATGCTAGAAGAACTATATTCTTGGACCACTTTTTAAAACATTTTAAGTAATTTTGGAACACTATTGTGAAGATAAAGATAAATGTTTTATGCAAAGAAGAATACTTCAACAATAAAATAATTATTTACTATATCCTTTCATTGCAAACAACAATTTTTAAAATGAAAAGCATTATATTAAAAAAAAAAAATCCATTTTGTTTAATTAGATATGAGCCACATCAATGAACAGAAATAGAAATAATTGAATTATTTATTATCTGTTAACCACTGAGACAGAGCATGAGGCAGTATTATTTGACAGCAGTGAATCAATACTGGCTTGTAGCATGCTTGGCATTTTGTTGGATAAAAAACAAGGATTGGAACAAGAAACTGACTCTCTATTTGCTAAGAGCAGGATAATACAGCAATCAATTAGTACTGTAGAACAATATAGAGTTAATGATGTTAATTATATAGTTATGATTTCAAACTTAATAAATTTAAACTTAGTTGAAACGTTACCTGTTTTTGATAGTGCTGGTGTCCATACAAATCCCAGTATAACAAGAAATTTAACCAGGCTGTAGATGTTGATTTCAATAACTGCATTAAACCCCTTGGGAAAAATAAAGTACTGTTAATAAACATTTCTTGTATGCAATAATATTAATAGATCATGAAGATACGCTAAAGGAATTATACTATACAAATAAAATATAATGACTAACTATATGCAACTGTGGTAACCAAAATAAAACATTTTGCAAACGAAAGGAGACCTTTCAGTCCATCGAGCATGTTTGTTTAACTAATAGCTAAACTATCCAAAAATCTTCTTAAAGATTGTCAAGGTTCCTGCAGCAACTACATGGCTCCATAATCTGTTTTCCATTTCCATTACTCTTTGAGTAAAGAAGTGCCTTTCGGCTTCTGTCTTTAATTAGGTGATTCACCATTAAGTTGAAAAAAAAAATTTGGGGTCTACTTTACCAATGTTTTTGAGAATTTTGAAAACCTGGATTAGGTCCCCACACAGACTCCTCTGCTTCTCTTTAACTTTCTGCCTGTCTGTCAGAGTATGATATGTCTTCAAGGGATGTACTTGGCTGCTGACTTCCACACAGCTTCAAGTTTTGCTATTTTTTCTTGTAGTGTAGTGACCAGAACTATACACAGCATTTTAGATACTGCCTCACTACTGCATTATACAGTATGAGCATAACGTCCCTTGGTTTATATTCAACACTAGCAAAATACCCGCGCTTCGCAGCGGAGAAGTAGTGTGTTAAAGAGGTTATGTAAACATATATATATACACATACATATCTACATATACACATATCTACATATACATATATATACATATATATATACATATACACATCCACACACATATATATATACACATATCAACATATATATACACATACATATACACACATACTGTACATACACACACACATACACATATATACACATACATACATAGTGCGTTGTAACACGGGCTGTGATTGTTACATGGGAGGGAGACGACAAATCACAGCTTCCCGCTTTCTAATCAGGCCTGTGATTGGTGCTTTGACGGATGCCCAGATCCCACAGTATTTCCCCTTAGGAGAGGTGTTAGGCAAGTGTAATTGAATAGCGGTGCTGCAAGTTTAGCTTTACACCCTGCACAAGTTAAGGAAGTAAAAATAAAGGTATATATTTCTGTTTTATTTAAACCTTTTAAGTTTGTATGCGGGCGGTATGGTGGCGCAGTGAAAGGTGCCAGTTAGGAGACCGGGGTTCGCTTCCCTGCGTGGAGTTTGAATGTTTTCCCCGTGTCTGTCTGGGTTTCCTCCCACAGTCCAAAGACATACAGGTTAGGTGCATTGGCGATTCTAAATTGTCCGTGGTGTGTGGGTGTGTGCGCCCTGCAGTGGGCTGGCACCTTGCCCGGGGTTTGTTTCCTGCCTTGTGCCCTGTGTTGGCAGGGATTGGCTCCTGTATTTAGGATATAGCGGGTTGGATAATGGATGGATGGACATTTGTATGCATAGCCCCATTTGCCCGTTTTCGTTTTTTTTCTTTCTTCAGTAATATTTCAGCAAACCCGGAGCTTGTCAGTTCAAATCCTGGTACTGACACCACTGTGTGACCCTGAGGAAGTCACTTCACCTGCCTGTGCTGCAAAAAACAAAAGTAATGTAACAAATTGTTCCTCAGATGTTGCAAGTTGCTAGAATAAAGGCATAAGTCAAATAGATAAATATGTATTATATACATAGGAACTATTCATTTATTTTCAGTTAAGTCATCTGCAGCAAACCTTTATAAATGAGGGTTTCTCCTTTTTAGATAGTGCAAACTGTTTCTTCTTCATTGAGGTTTTCTCTTGGAGAGCTTTTTTAATTTCATTGAAAATTAAAGTAGCAGCTGCCAAAATATGTAGCTTTATTATTAATTTTTCAACATTGTGTAAAATAACTTTATAAAGTAACATAAAAGGTTTAAATACTGGTTATCCTTTTACACTAAAATATTACTAAAAAGATACAAAAAAAGTAAAATACATATGTTGTTTTTCTTTAAGGAGATTAAATATTATTGAAAGAAAAAAAAACGAAAACAGCTAAATGGGGCTATGGGTACGAACTTAAAAGGTTTAAATAAAACAGAAATATATACCTTTATTTTTACTTCCTTAACTTGTGGAGGGTGTATCCTATAGCAAAGCCCTAAGTTTTTTCGTGAAAGCCCCTTTCAGTCAATAAGTCTTAAAAACAGGTGTAAAGATATTGACAATAAGCTACGCAAACCCACCAAGACATGGAAACGTTTAAATCACGATGCGAGTCGAAAAACACCATCCCATACTATTAGTTAACGATTAACACATTTCTATATGTATTGTAAGCATACAATACAACTGATAAAATGTTGCGCTTATTTATCTGGTGTACCGACATTTTTGCGCGTTTAACGGCTGAAATCTAACGTGGTTTGTGCCCTTCAGAATGAAAACAGTTTGCATTTACCTTTTTAATAAAAGGCGAGCTTTTAAGCCTGAGAAATCACCCCATAAATGCACACGTTTAATTGCACATGTGTTAATATGTATGCTTACACAGTATTAAAAGACACTCAACAATTAACATCATTTACCTTCGTTCCCGCGTTTGATAAAAGGCGAGCTTTTAAGCCTGAGAAATCACCCCGTAAATGCACACATTTAATTGCACATGTGTTAATATGTATGCTTACACAGTATTAAAAGACACTCAACAATTAACGTCATTTACCTTCATTCCTGAGTTTGACTCGTGCTGTAAATCTCTTCCTTGTTTTCAGTTCACGTGATTACGTAGGAGGCGTGATGACGCGATACGTGACTCCGCCTCCTTCATTAGATTATATGGACAAAAAACAGGTTCCAGTTACGCGTAGAATTTCGAAATGAAACCTGCCTAACTTTTGTAAGTAAGCTGTAAGGAATGAGCCTGCCAAATTTCAGCCTTCCACCTACAGGGGAAGTTGGAGAATTAGTGATGAGTGAGTGAGTCAGTCAGTCAGTCAGTCAATGAGGGCTTTGCCTTTTATTAGTATAGATGTCATTTTCCTTCTGCCCATTGCTTAGAAGATGAAAATATTGTGTCAAACTGAAACTCCTAAATGTTTTTCAGAAGTTGCGTCCATTAAGACTTTTTCTCCAGTCTTGTATTTATGTATTGGTAAAATATAAAGTTGTATTTTTTTCTGAAATTAAGGTATTAATTATTTGATTTCCCTACATATTTTGGTTTCTGCATTTTACAATGATTTCATAATCAAAATAAAAGAAGTGTGAGTTCGGGGTGTAGTGTTTAGATGGGTGCAGAATTGGCTAACACACAGGAAGCAGAGGGTTATTGTTGGAGGAACCTTATCTGAAATTGGTGATATCAAAAGTTGTGTCCCTTATGGTTCAGTGTTAGGGCCACTGCTATTTTTTACAAATATAAATCATTTGGATAAAAATATAAATAACAAGCCTGTTAAAAGTTTGTAGATGGTACCAAACTTGGTTGATTGGCAGATAATCTAGAATCAGTGGAATCATTTCATTGGAACTTGGACGACATAAAGGTTTGGGCAGATTAGTGGTAGATTAAATTTAATGTAAGTAAATGTGAAGTATTACACAAAGGACATAAAATGTTAGGTTTGAATATAAAGTGGGGGGAATAAAATTCAAAAGTACACCTTATGAAAAGGACTTATGAGTTACAGTGGACTTGTCACTATCAAATTCCTATAATATGACTATAATATAAACACAAACCATTTGTAAATATTGTGACATAAAAAAGTATTACATACCCATGACACTTAAATCACAAAAAAACTTTGATTTGCATTCAATATTCTGTCATTTACAGTTAACAAATTATAAAAGAATCCTAATATGTAGAATAAAAGGTGTCAGGTGAATGATAGAGCACTGTACAGTATTAATAAAACAGCTTGCCAACAACGATAACAGAATATGCTATTTTTGCCACTCTGCTATGGAAACTTTGATATCACAATTTTAAACCTAAGTGAAAATTGAATGTGTAAATCAATATCAGTGCATGTTCGAAATTTCGGCAGATGTTGTTACCAAAATTTGAAATATTCATAATATATTTTGTAATACAGATTTAAATACAAACATTAGGGCATAACAGATTATATTCCATGGTTGTCCCTTGCAAAATAAATAAACTAACAAGTCACAATTTATGTTATAGTTCATTTCAAAACTGATATCTGTCATACAATCACCATGCAGTTATACAAATCTATCACATTCTTCAATCGAAAGTTTATATAATTCCTTAAACATTGTAGTTTATTTTATGTCTTAATAAGACAGGAATAAAGGTTGTTAGCATTGCATTTTTAAAAATGCCACCTAGTGCTCTGGGGAGGTAATGCTCTGAATACGCTCCCTACCCGGTCCTTTTAGCATAGAGGAGTCCCGGTGGGGCAAGGGCCGTACACCACAATGAATATTTATTTGTTAATAATCTGAATGTGTTTACAGTCAGTTTAGAATAGCAGGGTAATACCAGCAACAGATGACATAAGCCAAAATCCAATCCAATGAAAGGGTAGCAACAAATGGCCTGGAACATCATGTACACCCCAATACTCAATTATAAATGCAGTCAGTCTAACTTGAATATCTATTAGGTAAGAAAGGAAACTGAGAAAACCCCTTATGGATAAGAGGGAAATATGGAACTGGGATTTGAAACCAAGATTCTGTGCCCCATGTCAAAACAATGAATCATAGGGGTACCTCCAATTTGAAAATCTATCCATCCAAAATTGGACCTGATTAATCCATCTCAAGGTCACTGGAGCTGAGGCCTGTTCTGATGATTCTGAACACAAGGTAGAAAGCTACAAAGGTTGTGATTGTAGTTTTATCTATACACATCTGAGGCAAACATTGTTTGTAATCTTCATGACTGATGATTTATAAGTCACAGATTATGACTATCAGAGAATACATTATGGTAAAGCAAATATATACTTCTCTGAAGAGTTGTGTGTGGCAAAAAAATTTTGACTCTTCCATGGCACTTTTCAATGGCTGCAATGAGGAAATGTTCATCTTCTTCTCATTTATCTGCTGCTTAGGAATGAAACTGTTTTATCTCAAAGCCTCATAATGTGTCAGTTACTTGTTCAAGTTCCTTGTCACCATTTATTATATTTTCCATTTATCTATTCATCTTCTGAGTCACCTTTTGTGGTTTTCTGTAGTAGGAACACTTTGAATATCAAAAGTCAACACACTTTTTCTAAATTTTCATTTTGTTGATGTAACAGTTGATGTAATAACAAATGATGTCACATTTTTTCACATTTAAAATATTATTTATGCAAAAATATACATACTTTTTATAAAAATAATACAAATATTTAGTGCCTTGGTTGCATAGTTTTGTGCAACTTTAACTAATACATTACAGGAGAACCTTTTGTTGCAAGGACATCAAAAGCCTTGATAGGTCATTAATTTTGGAGTAATATCTTGGGGCCTCATGTATAACGCAATGCATAGAACTCACACTAAAACATGGTGTACGGACAAAAACAGAAGTGTGTGTAGGCACAAAAATATCCAGATGCATAAATCTGTGTGTATGCCAACTTCCATGTTCTTCCTCTACATAAATCCCAGTCAGCGTGAAATGTAATGTACGTGCACACACCTGCCGTCCCTCCCGATTCCTCCCAGAATTATGCCTCTTTGAATATTCAAATCAATATAAATAGTCGCTTAAGTTCAGCATTCTGTGAAAAGACAATGGCAAAAGCTCAGAGAAAAAGGAAGAATTTCAGCAAATACCGAGTGGAGACAAGGAAAAAGGAAGTTGATCAAGTGACACAGAGTAGTGGAAAACTACATGTTTAAATGCTTCATATTCTATGTGTTCTTCTCTGTACTCTATGTGTCTGAATTACTACTTTCTTTTTAAACGGGCTTTCTCTTACGCCAACAGGATACAGAATACATTACATTCATTATATCACAGCTCTCTGAACAATTTAAATACTAAGATATATACTGGATATAATTTTCATGATAATAGGAATTAAAGCATGTATTAAACATGTGGGCATGATGGTGCAGTGATAGTGACGAGCTGGTGCTCCATCCATACATTTTTCTTGCCTCCCAGAAGATGCTTGCTGTGCTGTGTTGAGCCCTCAATGAAATAATTTATTGCAGCAGTACTGTCTCTTTCAAACATACTAACCCCCAATTCCTGTCCTTCCTTTTCTTTATCCAAGTAACCAATCACCACACAAGCTCTGTAGTAAATGTCAAGTTATCTGTAAGCTTAGAATGCCAATTCTTCAAAACTTTTAAGGAACACTGAAATATTTTCATAGTACATGTTTAATTACTCCATCAATCTATCCATCCAGGGTCACGCCAGTCCCAGCAAGCATACAGCTCAAGGCAGGAACAAACCCTCATTGCCACTGCTGCCCCACCGTGCCCACACGTTTAATTATTAACAGCATACATTATTTAAATGAAGTTACAAATTTATCTGTATAATGTAATATACATACTTTACTGCATTTCATCTTAAAATGATATGAAGAGCTCCAAGAAGATAGCACTTGGAAATCTAAATCGACTTAGAAGCCAGTCGACACCATCTTTAAATACGCATTCTCTTCTCTTCTCTTCTATTGAATTGAATTGAATTCCTTTACTGTTATTGTATGGTACAATGAAATTCAATATTCAAATCCTCCATAAACTTATTTTCCTAAAAAATGATAAAATAAGAGTAATAATAATAGTAATATGATAAAAAATTGAAAAATATACAATATGAAAGCATAAGTATAATATACATGTACATATAGTGCATATAGTAAAATGGTTCATAAAGTGGCTCAGGTTGTGCAATATTACAACTGTAGTACAAGTTTACAGTTAGGTAATCGTACTTATAATTACAAACAGTTCTACCAGAAACACTTGATGGAATGATTGAGAGTTTTTAGACCTCTTAGGATGAAACTGTTTCTAAACTGCAAGGTCCCTACAGGAAAGGCTCCAAAGCGTTTGCCGAATGGTAGAAGTTCAAATAGACTGTGTACATGGCTGAGGCAGCATGTGCTAGATGCTGTATCCCGATATTCCTCTTTCCGATCAGCTGCTGTAGAGCTGTGATTTCACACTCAGATACAGTAGGTTAAAATAGTCTGAGTGGTGCACTGAGAATAATAACACTAAAGCAGCCATGGTATTTGAAATAGTTTGGCCATTCTGTGGACCATTATATTGTTACAGGTTGATTATAATCAGACACCTTAAACTAATAAACGATATGCGGTAAATTTCAGTGTATTTGATAAAGCCACGTCAGGGATGTGAATCTAAAAAAGAAAGGGAAACCACACAGGAACAGTAGCACTGCTTGGACGCTGGGTGCCACCAGTTGGCAAAACAGAGCTGAAAACTTGCGTATGCAATGGATTGAGCTGCCGTGAGAGTGTGCGTGGCTATACACCAAGTTTAGTTTTTATATAACGCAATGTGAACATGGAAATGAGTGTATGCAACATTTTTGTGCGTACGCACTGTTTATACATGAGGCCTCTGATCTTTGTAATATACTGTTTCCATATTTCCTCCATGTCTTTCCAGTGTTCCATATCAGTATTCATATTTTTTTCATGTTTATTTGTACCTCTTAAAAAGAATGTCCTTGTTAACTGCTTTTGAACCATGATTATCACTTTATTATAAAACCATGAAACCTTCTCGGAGGTCCTGCAAGAATATCTTCCTTGATTTAAGACTAATCAGAAGAGATGGTCCAGCTGCAGAACTACACAGCTCTGTGATTCAGTGGTTCTGCTGCATAGCCAGTTGAACTGCAGGTTTTAGTCACTTGGTTTACTTGACTTGCGTCAGATAACTCTTCCCCAGCCTGAATCTTAACCATAGTGTAGCCAGGTGGTATCACTGACATATAATATAAAGCGACAATCTCCTCAAAGGAGTAGAGTTCTGGAGTCTACTGAATCAGAATCAACCCACATGATGCCACATGAAGGTAAACTTCCTTTGTTCATCACCTGTAAATATTAAATTTAAATTCATTTTCAACCACCACTATGAAAGTAATAAGAGAATTTAAAGTGTTTTTGTTTTTAATTATATTGACATGTTTGAATTTAACTTAAATATTGATTGCTAGAAAAAAAATTTAAATGTGAGGAAGATATAAAATGATTTGTCTTGATTTTAACCTTGTGCCAACAAAATCTCAAATTTCAGTAATGTAATATATACACTTTTACTTTAGGCTCTATATTTAATTATTGATGTAAACATTAACCAATTTTAATCTTTACTATAGTATAATTTATATATATTTACTCCATTCATAGAGTACACTAGAGTAAAATTCAAAGAAACAAGAAAAACTGCAGTAAAAGAAACAATATAGAATAAATGAGAAGAAAGTTAACAGCAAAAGAATACAAAAAGTAAATATATAGTATTTTTTCTGCTTTAATTTTTATATGTAATGTGTGTGAATCTAAAACAATCACTTACAACAGTAAACCAAAGATTAATATTGATAGAAATGTGGTCATTCTGTTTCACTGCACAAATACTTCTTGTACTGTCTTTCTGCCTTTCCTCTTAAAGTTTTTAGGTATTTGTTAGTAAAGAGTGTAGTTTATGTATTGTGTTTCAATTTTCATAAGTATTGTGTTTCAGTTTTCATATACTCTTTATTTCAAATATTTTCATAATTTTTACTTCATTTAGATACAACAAGATGTACTTTTCATGCGAGACTATCAGCAATCTTCACTTAGAACCTGTTTGATTGTTCAAATCGGCATTCCATTAACACCCTGATCATTTGTTGAATCTGTTCCATATTAATGAATTTTCACCTTCGTGAAAGCTTATTACAGCTTATGACAGAAACACATAAGGATTGCTAAGTTTAAAAAAAAAAAGGAAAAACTCACATTTTAACAGGCTGCACAGACTTAAAATGCACAGATACTATCATAACAAGGAAGGGTGGTTCTTTTGAACTTGATGTTTCTCATCTGTTTTCTCTTGTTTGAAATGTTTGAGTCCAAAGTCTTTGCTTTTTGGTCACCATTGCCTAAAAAATTGGTATAGTTTCTCAGAAATGTGCTACTAAGGTTTCTTTTCTTAAAAAAGACTTTAAATGTCTAAATATAGAGGCTTGTAGAAAAGAAGAACCCTATTTTTAATAAATAACAAGATTTGAATTTATAGACATACATCTTATTAGAAGAAAAGAACAGGAGGGAAAAAATGTAGCTAAAAATACTTTCTTAAATGAGGAAAATAGGCAAGTTATGTAACTAGCATAGGGTCAGACTGTCAGCACAATGATTTTGAAACTAGAGTTGAATTAACAGCCTTACTGGATGAACTGTAGTATCTTAGCCACTGGGCACACTTGGCTGTGAATGTGACTGAGAACAAGTTCTCTTTACCAGTGAAATAGTTTTGAACATAGACATTTCAGGTATCATGTTGAGGTGGAGCTTAATGTGCAAGGCCATAGTTTTAGAACTTGATCATGAGCCACATGAGCATACCACCTTGACACAATTATTATGACAACTTCAATAAGTTTAGGCAACACAGAAAAACAATCTTGAGCTGTGTGTGATCTTAACAGTTTAATTTCGAAAGCCTGTTTAGCAAATTGTCCCCTCTAGTAATATCATATTTTTCAGGATTTTAAGTTTGTTAAATTAATGTAATGGATGTGTTGGTACATGATGGTTATCATATTAATTCCTTACAGGATCAATTTGCCTTAAAAAGGGGTTGAAAACATGAGAGAAACTTTTAAGCTGACACTGTTTTTTTGATGTTTTCTAAACTGACAGTTTTAGCATTTTGATTCATAAAGTTCTACATTTTGTACACTGTTTTATTTTTATTCTCCTGTTCTTCTGTTGATTTTTGTGTTTATTTATATAGGTTTCTTTACAACATCACCATGTCAATTGGTGCTCTTTAGGAACTGGTTTGTGTTACATTAAGTTGTTAAGTTGTAATTAAACTAGTAAAATAATTCATAAGGACGCATTTAAATAGTGAGTAAAAAAAACCACAAATAAGTAATTCCCTATAAACCAAACTAAAGAGCTGAAAATAATTTATAAAGATCCAAAAGAGAGAAGCAAGCAGGGAAACTTATTAAGATACTAAACAAAGAAAACCTAAATCAAGAAAGCAATCCTAAACAGCAAATAAACTTATGAACTAGACTTTAATAAATTTAAGAAAAACAGAATGTAAAACTGAAAAATGTAAAGTGATTTTAGATTAACAAAACCAAAAATGGGAACTGTTATGTTGTATTGAGCATTAGAGTGCTTAAAAATAGAATGATATTATTATAATATTTATGTTCTATAAGGCAACAGACACAGACCATGCTTAAAGTGTCTTGTTTACTGCATTACTTGCAGAACTACTGACATAACCAACTGACACAGAACCAAATGCAGCAGCTTAATGGAGCACAAGTCTCACACACACAAAAACAGGAAAGCCAAGATGTTATAAAAACACAAGTTAGACATTAACAAATGTATATTGCTTCCCTAAATCAAAATGTAAAAGCAACAGCTGCTGATTAATTGCTGTTAATGTCAGCAATTAACATGTTACATATTTCTTTATGACCGTACTTTACTGGAAGAAACTCTGATAGGAAGAGATCTAGTAGACCCAAAGTCACAATCTAATCAGAACACAAGTTTCTGAGGGTCACCAGCTTACGTAATAGGTTCCTCACAGCACAACAGCTTCAAGCACAGCTTAACAGTGGTTGAAATAATACGGAAACTTGTCTTCTGATTGGGTTGTGACTTTGAGTCTGCCAAATGTCTTCCTATAAGAGTTTCTTCCATTTTCCAATTGCCTTTCGATTGCGTAGGACACATCCATCTCAATGTTCTCAGTTCTGCTACCTCTAATTTCTTCTCCTGTGTTCCCTTTACTGCCCATGTCTCAGCTCCATACATCATTGCTGATCTTACCACTGTCTTAAAAACCTTACCTTTAACCTTCGTCCTTATCCTTTGATCATACAGTACTCTTGATACCTTCCTCCAATTGTTCCATTCACATTGCACACTTTGGGTTATCTCTGCATTTAATTTTCCATCTTGGGCCACCACTGATCCTAGATATCTAAATTTACCTACTGCAAGCTAGCTTCTGAATCCTGATCATCTTTAAAATTACTTTTAATCAAAATTAAAATAATTTTTAAAACTTGTCATTCATAAAAAAACAAAACATCACCCTTTAGGGCTACAACTTGTCCAATCCAAAAACATGTTATTGTGCTCTTTGACAAAAAGGAACCCTGCAGTGTACTGGCACCATGTCTATGTTCGCCTTAAGCCTGATACTCCTGGGATGGTCTTTGTCGGCTCGTAACATTTCAGGTGGTTGAAGATACTTCTGTAAATGAAGGATGGATGCACAAAATACAACTGCATAAACATCTTAAACTCTGTGGCATTCAAAGCCGTGTTTGTAAACTAATGAAAAAACTTAATCTAATGAAGCAAAATAATTTTAGAGAAAAAAGTATTTAAGAAAAATAAGACATTTTTTGCATATTAAGTTCTATATAAAAATATTAATTTAATCAATGGAGTTTGTAAAAAAAAAAAGATGAAAAACCAAAACAAAAGGAGGCATTTGTTAATATACCTTTAATTTTAAATATAATCGATTTGTTCTGTTTCAGTAGTTGATGAAAATGATTTCATTTATTACATTTTATTGTGTTGCTTTCCAAATGGGAGACTTTGTTTTCCTCTCTTTCTTTATCGATTTGTCATACCTCAATCACAGTAATATATATTTAACCCAGGAGAGACAAGAGCTTACCTTAGCATCATGAGACGTATGACTGGAACTAGGCATGAATAGGACCTCACTGTAGTACTTATGCATTGATATTGTAACTGATATTGGTATAAGTATCAATATAGATCCTCTAAAACTATTTATAAACTAGGGTCTTTAACTTTTTACAATAGTATGTTGAGGTGACCATGTACCTCAAGTAGGAAAATGTATGTAAACTCCCCAGACATCTTATCCCAGATCTGTGGAGCTGCGTGACAGATACACTAATCACTGTGCTATCAGACAATCATAGTCATTAGATAATTATGCCAATTGCAAGGATGTTTGTTGCAATTAATTTTCAATTGCAAAAATGTGGCATGCATGGTGTTAGTGTTATTTACAGAAATGTACCAATACTGAATATATTTTAATAAGTGGGGTACCCAGTGCTACCTGGTGTACAGGAGTGGTCTCTAAATAAATTCCCAGGGACTAGATATTTGGCCCCAAATCTAAATGTGCAACTGGAGAATCTGTGCAAAACTTGGAGGAGGTAGATTCATCAGTGTGTATTTGCATACCAGACATGCAAACATGCAAAGACACATTGAGCTTTATATATTTGAAATAGAAGATTGTTTCCTTGAATCTTTGAACTTGCTTTTTTTGATGTGTGTTCATGTAATTTATGTGTTTGTGTATGTGAATGTTTTATAGCTTTTAATCTATTACAAAAAAATTTATACTGTAATATTAAATATGTACAAGTGCTTTAAACCTGTAGTCAAAAAAAAAAAAAAAAAAAAAAAAAAACTGCTGCACAAAAATAAATTGTTCTCTCTTGTACTGATTGCTGGAGTATTTCTTAAACTAAATTTTATAATGCCCTAGACTTTTATCCTAGCCATCCATCCTCAATAACTTCACCATACTCAATAACTTTACCCTTACCACTTTAATACAAATGTCATCAGCTAATTTATTTTAACTACTGTTGTAATGGTTTATTAGATAGATAGATAGATAGATAGATACTTTATTAATCCCAAGGGGAAATTCACATACTCCAGCAGCACCTTACTGATACAAAAAACAATATTAAATTAAAGATTGATAGTAATGCAGGTAAAAACAGACAATAACTTTATATAATGTTAACGTTTACCCCCCCCGGGTGGAATTGAATTGTCACATAGTTTGGGGGGAGGAACGATCTTCTCAGTCTGTCAGTGGAGCAGGACAGTGACAGCAGTCTGTCGCTGAAGCTGCTCTTCTGTCTAGAGATGACATTGTTTAGTGGATGCAGTGGATTTTCCATAATTGATAGGAGCCTGCTGAGCGCCCGTCGCTCTGCCACAGATGTCAAACTGTCTAGCTCCATGCCAACAATAGAGCCTGCCTTCCTCACCAGTTTGTCCAGGCGTGAGGCGTCTTTCTTCTTAATGCTGCCTCCCCAGCACACCACCGCGTAGAAGAGGGTGCTTGCCACAACCGTCTGATAGAACATCTGCAGCATCTTATTGCAGATGTTGAAGGACGCCAGCCTTCTAAGGAAGTATAACCGGCTCTGTCCTTTTTTACACAGAGCATCAGTATTGGCAGTCCAGTCCAATTTATCATCCAGCTGCACTCCCAGGTATTTATAGGTCTGTACCATCTGCACACAGTCACCTCTGATGATCACGGGGTCCATGAGGTGTCTGGGCCTCCTAAAATCCACCACCAGCTCCTTGGTTTTGCTGGTGTTCAGGTGTAGGTGGTTTGAGTCACACCATTTAACAAAGTCCTTGATTAGGTCCCTATACTCCTCCTCCTGCCCACTCCTGATGCAGTCCGCGATAGCAGTGTCATCAGCGAACTTTTGCATTTGGCAGGACTCCAATGTTGTGTTGGAAGTCCGATGTATATAGGCTGAACAGGGTCTGGACAGAAGAGATTAATCCTCACAGGAATAAGAAGGTCAAAACAAATTAACTCCAACTTAATCATGTATATTCTTCAGAGGACTATAGAATAGTGGTTATACAGTATATTTTAACAAAATCAACACAGAAGCAACCTTCTTTCATTCAAGATTTATTCCAGCATCTCAGTATCAACAGGCTATAGTTCAATGAGAGTGGCAATCACATCACCTGCTCCAGAATCTGTGGAGTTTGCATGTTCAGCTGGTATCAATGTAAACTTCCTCTGGCTATTAACTGGCTGCATTAAATGAATCTGCTATGAATTTGGACATGCCTGTGAAGTGTGCACTATATTGGCTTCCTGTGTCGAATAATCTTGTGTGGAAGCTTTGTGTATTGGCTTATCATTCTTTATTTACCATCGGTGAAATCCAACAGAAAAGATGGAGAACATTGGTTGTGAACTTCTATACATTAATGAAGAAATGAAGGTTTTGGAAGAAGTGATACTAAATCTTCTCACTCACTATAGGCACCTGAAAACCTTTAAGCTACTGTATGATGTGCCAAGGCATCCTGAGCGAGCTTCTCCTTCCAGCAATTGCTTGCTTGCTTTGTCCACATCCCTGTAGCACTTGAAGCTGGCAAGTAACTGTTTTTCATTTGTGCCCAATCAGGGTGGAGTATGGGAGCACAGAGAAGAGCTGATATTGCAGTTAAGCAACCATTTTGAAACTCTGTGCCTGCTGTCCGCTGTTGTTATTTTGGTGGACTCCATCATATAAAACCTGGGCTGTGCTTCTTTTGGCTGGAAAACTTTCCTGGTCCTGGACTTTCCTGGGGCTTGTGTTAAGGACATTGTTAAAAAAGCTTCCTATGTTCTTGTGAAGCATAACAAAAGTTGCAAACAAACAACATTTGCAGTCGCTGGTCAGAGGTGCTGAAAGATAACTTTGGATCGCTGCTGCCTATCACTCTAGAAGGAACCTGGAAGTCAGCTGTGTGGATTGTCATCTCCGGACCACTTCTGATGTTCCAACGTTCAGATGAGGCCTTTAACTGCCTATTTTTCCCCAATACCTTTCTGAAGACTTTCTTCACTGAGCACAACCTTGCCTTTGTCAACAATTTTGAGTCGTTGTGGGGGCAACAGTGGTTTTTGAGAAGAGACAGCCTACATCTGAACAGGCAAGATGCACAGGTCCTCTCAGATAATATAGCTAAGGTAATTAATCAGCTTTGACTATTAGAAATTATCCTTAATACTAATGTATGTTACTGTATATTTGGAATCCAGCCAAATCAGTTTCTCAATTTTCTAAATATGTGTTTTATATTATGCCACAAGTAACCAGTAATGAGGTGAAGTGAGGTTGGGAGCATATGCTGATAGCCCGTTGCCGCACCCACCACCCAGTGAACCAACTGGATTGGGACCTGAGTGCAGCAGGTAATAAACTAATTTAAAATGGTATACGGCAAATAATTAATGTGCACAGTCTAATCAATATTCCTGTCATTAATTGTTTGGTAAAATCATGCCAACCCATTACTTATAAAATGACCTTACATAGCATCAGTGCTTTAACTGCTAAATAATAATAATAATAATAATGATAAGTTACATTTATTGAGCGCCTTTCACAAACCCAAGGTCACTTTACAGAGTAAAAAAAAAGAGAGACTGAAGAAAGTTCCAGAGTTGAGGGGCTATAGCACTGAAGGATGTGCCTCCCAAGGTGGAGAGTCTGGTGCGTGGGACAGTAAGGAGATTACTGCTCAAGGACCTGAGAGAGCGGCAAGGAGTGTAAGGAGTTAGGAGCTGAGTGAGGTAGAGATGGGGGCAAGGTTATGTAGGGTTTTGAAGGTGAGAAGCAGAATCTTGAATTTAATCCTTGATGGAACCGGTAACCAGTGAAGCTGGGAGAGAACAGGGGAGATATGAGCAAAACACTTTGTGTGGGTGAGAACTCTGGCTGCAGAGTTCTGAATATTCTGTAGCTTCTGTATAGATTTTGCAGGGAGGCCAATGAAGAGGGAATTACAGTAATCAATACGAGACATTATGAAACAATGAACCAGAGTTTGAGCATCATTAAAGGACAGAAGTGGACGGAGGCGGACAATGTTACGGAGATGATAGAATGAAATTTTGGAAAGAGACCTAATGTGTAGCTCAAAGTTAAGTGATGAATCAAACAAAACACCAAGATTTCTGACAACAGGAGCAGGTTTGCCAAGTGTGCCATCAACAGAAATAGAGAAAATGGATGCCTTAGAAAGTTGGGATTTTGGACCTACCAGTAACATTTCAGTTTTATTGGCATTAAGTTTGAGAAAGTTATTTTTCAACCATTGCTTAAGATCAGTGATGCATTCAGTGAGTGTGCTGGGAGGTGAATCTGTAGGGGAGTCTGTACTAAGATATAACTGTATATCGCCCACATAACAGTGGAAGTTAAGGCCATGTCTGCGAATAATCTGATATAAACTATCTATACAGCACTAGTCTTGTTAACTATAAACCCATGTTAGAATATGATCATTCTGTAGTGGCTTCACATATAGTTTTGCACAATACCAGCATTTTAGTAGCGGACCATGGTCTAACTAAAATGTCCAAACAAAGTAGACAATACACAAATACCTTAATTGCTATTTCAAAATACCCAGCACTCCAATACAGCTGTGCTCTTCTGAGACCTTAAATGTGGCTTTACTACAGTAAATTTTAGAGTACTAACCAGTAAGACTTGCTACATTAATGATCTTATCAGTGATAGGTGAATAGACTGTCTTACATTAAGTGAAATGGGGCTTAGCTCTGATACTGCAGCAGTGTTAATTGGAGCATTATGTCCGAATTACAATTCTGTTCATTCATTTGCCAAAGGTAAAAAACGGCAGTGGTTTAGCGAGCACTTGACTATTTTCTTGAGGCGACTAATCTGTAAAGATACCAGTTTTGACACTTTCGAGTCCTTTGAGTATCTTTTCGTAGTTATTCAAGGAATGATGCAGTCTCTCATATTGACCATTTATAGACCTCCAAAATATAATGTATACTTTATTGAAGAACTGTCAGACTTAGTATCTAAAATAATACCTGATTACAATAAGTTCCTAAATGTAGGAATTTTCAGATTTCATGTTGATAACCAGTGTGACTCTAAATCAATAGAATTTATTAACTTGTTGCACTCATTTGATCTTAGTAATTTTTAAAGGATTAAAATTTCATGTGAGGGATTTTATGGATAGATATCGATTTATCTGACCATTTCTGAATTCTGTTTAACATAGAAAATACTGGTAACTAGAAAAAGGGCAGCATATTGTTAGAAAGCAATATTTTGATGCATCCACAGCATCTAAATTTGCTAATATTTTCAATAATCAGTACGAATGTAATGCTTCTCCTTGTACAGCCTGCAATGTTATCAATAAAGTGGAATAATATTTTTTTCTAAGGTGAGAGCTACAGTCGGCATAGTGGCCCCAGAAAGAAATATTAGGA
The DNA here is from genome assembly GCF_900747795.2 of Erpetoichthys calabaricus. Classification (NCBI taxonomy): domain Eukaryota; kingdom Metazoa; phylum Chordata; class Cladistia; order Polypteriformes; family Polypteridae; genus Erpetoichthys; species Erpetoichthys calabaricus. Next base: position 81,528,580 of record NC_041406.2, read on the forward strand.
AATCCTCTGTCACTAATATACTTCAGAAAACTCAGAATGTCCATCTTGAGAGACAGTCATATTTTTCTAAAATTATCAATGATAAGGCTGAAAATTCAAGTTTTATTCTCAACTATGGATCATCTTCTAAACCGAGTTCATTCAAAGAAATGTACAGACTGTATATCAATCTTTATAAAAACTTTGGTCAGGCTAATAAACAAATCCAATCTCTGCAGCTGAAAGACAGCAGCTCTTGCAATTGTTCCATATTGCCAACACTAATCATAATAATTAAACCAAATCAATCAATAAATAAATTAATGACTGAACTGTAATGAGACTTCGACTCTGAGGATCATTTTGAGTCAAAAAAGGACCAAGAGACAAAGATGCAGTTCTGAATCAAAGTGAAAATGGAAACAATTGTTGGATTTGTGATTTACTTTCTCAAGTATAAAAAAATAATGATGCAAAATATATATATAATAATGTATAATTATGACAGAAGATAGAGATGAAACAGGGTTTATTTTAAAAGTTTGGATAAACAGCTGCAGTGTTATTCAAAACACAACATGCATGTAAAAGTTTTCTTTTTCTAATGTAGTAACTTTCAATTGCAGATTGTTTTGCTATCTCCTATGAATATATCTTTTGCTTACAATTTTTCTTGTGCATATAAAATATTTGAAATGTTTCTGTACTTGCTTGTAGACTAGAAAACTGTTCATCATTATTCAGATTATATGTTCTATTCCACAAACAACACAACTTATTATTCAAATATTTTAAATTGTTATTGTATATTATGTGTACCCATGACTTGTTATATTAGGACTACTTGTTTGGCAAACGCTTGCTATAGTACATAGTACATTGGTGACAGTGGCCATGTCTTATTTAATTTCACTTTGTCACCAAAAATGTACTGTTTTCTTCATCTCTTTTTTCAACAACTCCACCAGCTATAATTTACAGTACTGTAATTAATGACTAGACACTCTTAACAATTCTAAGTATGCTTATTTCTCTCTTAATTGTTGTAAAAAGCTGCAATTGTCCATCCTAATTATTTTCTAATGATATTCATTAATGTGCTAAATAGATAATAAGGGGAGTAGCACATTGGCATGACTAGTGATAGTGTATACAGTAACAACTCTTGTTGTCCTTTCTTCGATTTTCTAACACTTTGTTTGCAAAGTCTGTATAGGCATTTATATAACTTTTTTCTGTCCAAATGACTAAAGTTTAGGTCATTTGAAACAGGTGGAGTAGCTCAATGAGAATCTCATGTGTAGTATTTTGTTGCTTCTGATCTCAGCTGAAATAGATCATGTTTGTTCCTTTCCATAAACTGTGGTCATTCATGGCTAGCGCTACACATAAAGCTATAACTCCTCCCCAGGACAACAATTATGAAGAGGTACCAGCTCAATACACAATGTTGATAGGGACTTACCTCCTTAGATATCTCTCTTTACGATGAGTTCCCAATCAAAACAATCTAATCAGAGGGCTACACCTCAACCTGCTTTGCATAACCTGAACTAACTCACCATACTTCAACTCAAATGATATTACACATATGATATTTTAATAAATGTTAGATATATTTAACAAAAATTAATACTGATTTCAAGCACTAATTAACTAAATTTGACAAAAATCTCCTGTGTACAGTTTCCTTTCATACAGGAACAGTAGTGGCCAAAGGATGCTGGACAGTCCAGATTATAAATGTTATGTTATTATGAAGAGAGAGTGAGTATATCCTTCTGCCCCTGAAGTGTTTTCTTGTATTTTAGTGTGCATTTGGTGTCCACATTGGTATTCTGATGGTCAATGTCTGCACAAAGTACATAATATGAAACAGCACATTCTACTTATAACTGCTGTTCAACTTCTTGGACAGTGTATGTTGCAATTATTTTATATTTATGTGGGAAGTCAGAAATTAATATATGGCAAGTAGGCAGCTGAAACTCTGAAAAAGTGATAGCAGTGATGAAAAATAACGTCAAGGGGACAGCAAGTATATATATATATATATATATATATATATATATATATATATATATATATATATATTGTCACACACGTGCACATGGGAGGTAGCTAAAGGGCTTGAGTAAGGGCAGTTCCAAGGCATACCGGGATGTGACAGAGTGCACTGACTCTTTTTCTCCCTTTCCTGTAGACCATTCACGGGAGATTATACCTGGCTCTCTTGACGTCACTTCCGGGACCGAGCCTATGGAAGGAGACCTTGCCGGCTCCGGCCCCTGTGATGTCACGTCCGGGCTCGAACCAATGGTTGAAGACCTTCATGAGCCTGACCCCTATGATCTCACTTCCTGTCTTCCCCTTTAAAAGCCTGCACCTTTTCCCTATTCCTGCAGTTCTGTTTTGGACTCGGTTGTGTGCACATCAGTGCCGTATTCATTTAAATGACTTTTGCAGCCAGGAAATCAATTATATGGGTGGCTGCCCCAAACCTTTCTATGACTCTGTGTCGAGTTTGTGACATTGGCGTAGCCGGCAGGATGGAGAAGTCCCGGAAGAGAAGGGGACAGGACCTGCAATACACCCAGGTGGGAGCATACCGGGGCCGAGTTTTCAGGCAGGGAGGGTGTCCTGTGTTTCGGGGTGACCTGGTACGAGCACTGCGCCTGGCATGCTTCACTAGGCAACCTAGGCAGGCCAGGGAGTGTGCAGGAGGGGCTCACAGAATTGGGCTACTCCGGAGGGGGAGGTAAAGGGGGCTTATTATGCTCTCTCGGAGGAGAGTGCCCACCTCCCTGTGAAGCCAGAGCCCCGATTTCTACCTAGGGGTGCCCCAGACTGGCAGGTGAATAGACTGAGAAACTGGAGGTTCAACACAGAGCGGCTGACCCCTCAACAAGCCTGGTCCTTATGGGCAAAGGTAGGGCAGTGGCTAAGGCCACAGGAAAACAAGCCTTCCCACGTAATAGAGCAGGTAGCCTACCTACTCCTGAAAACACTACCCCGTGGCTTCACCCAGCTGGTCTGGGGTAAACAGTTCCAATATATGGCAGAGCTCATAGAGGTCATAGAGACACAACGGATGGCCTCACAATCTGGGGGAGCCGAACCGTCCCTTAGTCAAACCCAACCAGAGTATGTCCCAAAACCTAGCAAACCCCACCATCAACCCCGTACAACCCAGAGCTTGTGCCGACGTCCCCGGAGTCACGGGCGCGCAAACCGCTTGGGAGCGAGGAGGAATGCAGGTGGAGGGGGAGGAGGGGTTGGTATGCTCTGACTAACCCATTGGCGGTCCCACACACATGCGTGGTGATCATAAATGGGTACAAAACTACTGCTTTGTTCGATGTTTCCATTGTTGCCTACCAATTTGTGCTACCGCGACAGTGGTTAAAATTTAAGACCAGTATAACCTGTGTCCATGGAGAAATCTGCTGGTACAGGTCCGCCTGTTGTGTCATCAGTTACAGAGGATCGGTTCAGAAATTAACCGTGGCGGTCTTCCCAGATCCTCCACACCCTAGGGCGGGACTAGTCTAAAATTAAAAGCAGTGAGACACATACCACTCCTGGGGTTAACTTGGGCCTAGTTACAGACGGGAATGAGCCGTCCCAAGCTGCCTCCAAGCCGTGTAACCAGCCGGCAGAGAGAGAGACGAAGCAGCCCCCCTGTGTGACGTGGCAACTCCCGGGCCGTCGCATTCCCATACATCATCCACCAGCGCCGAGACGGAACGGGAGGAAACCACACCCCTTGAGGTTGGCCCAGACCCTCTCTCCCTTTTGCGGTTCCAATTTAGAGAGATGCCAGCTTCTTTTAAAAGGGAGCAGTGGAGTGACGATTCCCTGAAGCTTGCAAAAAATGCAGTGGTCCTAGTCAACGGCCTGCGCACTAACCAGTCGATGCCACAGGGTCCTCACTTTGTGTTAGAAAATTACAGTACCTTCTGTATCGCGTAGCTGAGCATGACGAGCAGGAGAGATGGCTACTGCTAATCCCGCAGACCTTCCAGCGGCAGGTCTGTGAGTTAGCACATGCCCACCTCCTAGGTGGCCATTTGGGCACCAAGAAAACCCTGGAGTGGATCAAGATCTAGATCCACTTCTACTGGCTGTGAATCAATGAGGAGATTCATTGCTTTTGCACTTCCTGCCCGGAGTGTCAATTGCAACAAATTCCTAGAAAGGACTGTGCTCCTCTCGTTCCTATTCCCCTGATTGATATTCCCTTCCACAGAATTGGGGTCGGTTTAGTCGGACCTCTAGAGCCCTCAGCCCGAGGACACAAGTACATTTTAGTCCTCGTGGATTATGCTACCAAATACCCCGAAGCTGTCCCGTTGCGCTCAGCCACTTCTAAAGCCATCGCACGGGAATTACTAGGAGTCTTTGTGCATGTGGGCATCCCCAAGGAAGTCTTGACGGACCAGGGGACGCCTTTTACCTAGGAGATGTTCAAGGAGACTGCCAAGTTACTTAAAATAAAGCGTTTAAAGACCGCGGTATATCATCCTCAAACTGACGGGTTGGTAGAGAGGTTCAATCAAACTCTCAAACAAATGCTGCGTAAGGTGGTCAACGAGGATGGAAGGAACTGGGATCAGCTCCTCCCCCTCGTCCTTTTTGCCTATCGGGAAGTCCCACAAGCCTCCATGGGGTCCTCCCCTTTTGAATTATTGTATGGGCGACAACCCCGGGGCATATCAGATATCCTAAAAGAAGGATGGGAAGAAGAGACTCTTCCCTCTACAAACATACTGGCGTATATTGCGCAATTACGCGATAGATTTGGTAAAATTCGACCCCTCCTTAAAAGTCACATGGAAGAGGCCCAAGCAGCACAGGTCCGATATTACGACTGCGGCATATCTCTCCGGGAGTTCCGCCCGGGAGATCATGTCATGGTCCTAGTGCCTACCTCCCACTCTAAGTTGCTTGCCCATTGGCAAGGCCCTCACGAAGTTAAGGAGAGGAAAGGATTCGTCAACTATTTGGTGAGTCAACCTAATCATCGGCCGAGGGTGCGGGTTTATCATATGAACCTGCTGAAACCGTGGAAGGACAGGGATCCCGATCCCTCCTTCGGTCAGCCCCGCTCACTCTTTTCTCACGCGAGTAGCATTAACTTTGGTGTGGATTTAAGACGCAGACAGCGACGGGAGCTGGAAACAGTTATCCTGTCCGTCCTGGAGGTAGTGAGTGAAAACCCCGGAAGGACCTCTCTGATTGAGCACAACATTGTGACAGAGCCTGGGGTTGTAGTCCGAGAACGTCCGTATCGCCTTCCCGAGGCAAAAAGAGCTGAAGTGGAGCTTGAGATCAAGTTCATGCTGGAACTAGGAGTAATAGAGGAAAGTCATAGTCCCTGGTCCAGTCCCATTGTCTTGGTCAGTAAGCCTGATGGCAGTTGGAGGTTTTGCAATGACTTCCGTCGGCTTAATCAAGTCTCACAATTTGATGCTTATCCATTGCCATGAGTGGACGACCTCCTCAAGAGGCTTGGACAGGGTCAATATTTGACCACACTGGACATGACAAAGGGGTACTGGCAGGTTCCTTTAACGGACTCCACGAAGGTTAAAACCGCGTTTAGCACCCCTAGCAAACACTGGCAGTATTGTGTCCTTCCATTTGGGTTACACGGGGCTCCAGCAACCTTCCAGCATCTGGTGGACAAAGTGCTCCGGCTTCACAACTCATACAGTGCTGCCTACCTGGATGACGTGGTCATCTATTCCAACACATGTACGGAACACCTACAGCATGTCCGAGCAGTATTGCGGATGCTGGGGGAGGCAGGCCTTCAGATTAATCCCAAGAAATGTTTCTTTGGATTGAGCAAAGCCAAGCATTTAGGTTACCTGGTGGGTCGGGGTACCGTGAGGCCACAGTGCTCCAAAGTAGATGCCATTTTGAAATGGCCCCGTCCGCGACCCAAGCGGCAGGTCCAAGCCTTTCTCGGGTTAGCGGGGTACTACCACCGGTTTGTGCCCCGGTTCTCGGAGAGAGCGGCACCCTTGACTGATTTGACAAAGAAGAGGGCCCCGAACATTGTGGTATGGACTGAAAAGACAGGCGCTGCATTTAGTTATTTGAATCAGGCCCTTACATCCGCACCTATTTTGAAGGCACCTAAAGTTTCTTTGCCTTTCATCCTCCAGACGGTGCTTTGGATACAGGCCTGAGGGCCTTGCTGAGCCAAAGTGTCAATGGTGTGAAACACCCCATCATGTTCCTGAGCCAGAAACTGTTGGACCAGAAGACCAGGTATGCAGCGGTGGAGAGGGAGGCTTTGGCGATTAAATGGGTGATTACTCAGCTGAGGTACTACCTGTTGGGCTGGGAATTCACCATTGTCACGGACCATGCACCTTTACAGTGGATGGCCCTGCACAAGGAGTCGAATCCGCGGGTCACCTGGTGGTTTTTTGACCTCCAGCCGTACAAGTTTTCGCTCGTTCATCGCCAGGGCGCTCTTCACGCCAATTGCGATGCTCTTTCTCAGGTTCATGACCTCTCGGTCAGGGTGGGCTGAGGGGGGGGCCTTGTCACACACGTGCGCATGGGAGGCAGTTAAAGGGCTTGAGTAAGGGCAATTCCAAGGCATACCGGGATGTGGCAGAGTGCACTGACTCTTTTTCTCCCTTTCCTGTAGACCATTCACGGGAGATTCCACCTGGCTTTCTTGACGTCACTTCCGGGACCGAGCCTATGGAGGGAGACCTTGCCGGCTTCGGCCCCTGTGATGTTACGTCCGGGCTCAAACCAATGGCTGAAGACCTTCATGAGCCTGACCCCTATGATCTCACTTCCTGTCCTCCCCTTTAAAAGCCTGCACCTTTTCCCTATTCCCGCAGTTCTGTTTTGGACTCGGTTGTGTGCACATCAGTGCTGTATTCATTTAAACGACTTTTGCAGCCAGAAAATCAATTATATGGGTGGCTGCCCTAAACCTTTCTATGACTCTGTGTTGAGTTTGTGACTATATATATATATATATATATATATATATATATATATATATATATATATATTGTAAAATAAGCACAAAAAGACTTATAAACGTTTGGGGTTTTTAGCCCCATGTACTGTACCAAAAACAAAAACCAAGGTCAGTAATTTTTTCAACAAAATCAGAGACACAAGAGGATGGGTAGACGGACAACTTATAGGGGTGGACCGGAAATTAAACAGACGGATGCTGGGAAAGGCGTGATGGTGGACGATCGGCTGACATCATCAAAGGGGGACCAGAGGGTAGAAAGGAACCCGGAAGTGCAGCAGATCCTTTAGTCGTTCGGGCGGTTTTACATCGGCAGTGCTTCGTTCTTTCTGAAGGAATAAAGCAAGAGAGGTCAGTACACTGCCATTGCCTCCCAGCACGACTTGTTATAGTGCGCGTCAGGTCCTTAGACTGCTCCCCATGCTCCCTCATGCGTGACAATATATATATATATATATATATATACAGTATATATATTTATCAATATAGATCAAGACATTATATACACCATATCAAAAAGGTAAATATCAGGGTAATGCTGTAGAATGTGCTCAGCTCAGCATTACAGCTGGTTGGTTTATTCTTTAACTATCATTAGAAGTAACCATCCTGTGTTGCAGATTGTAACAGTTGGCAGATAATTTAGAATTGGTCTCTTTTTATTTATGAAGTAGACATGAACAAGGATTTGATGGCTTTATGCTGAAGAATTACAGAAATGTATAGGTTTTTCTTGATGCTTATGATGCTTTCCCATAGAACAAGCAGTTCTCACTTTGTGCCACACAGTAGCAGGGCAAATGTAAATGCATCTTTTCTTATGATTTGCTATGCCTATCTCCTCAAAAAAAAATTTGTAGTATGGCAGAAATCCACAGGGCAGAGCTAGCAGTTGTGAGCTGTTTCCAATTCTAGCAACTGAAAAGATGGGAAATGCAACCCTTGCTCTGTTTGATAAAAATGCAAAGAAACAACCCTGACCGATTTGGCTTGTTTGATGAAAGCAGAGACATCTCAAGTAAAGCTTCATTTGGCTTACAGAAAGCCTTATATTTCTTTAAAAGCTGCAGTGCTTCACATGATAACATTTAATATCAACAGCAGAATCAAACTACATCCTGCATAAAGGACCAGCTGTACTTCTCTGGGCCTAAATCCAAACAAATTTGTGGACATACCCGTAAATAAACATAAAATGACACTTTTACTAGCAGAGCAAACAGCCTTATGTGTATTATTTACTACAGCATTTTCAAAGCAAAGAAAAAAAGCGTGCAACATAAAGTCCACTCATCCATTTTTCTCAACCGATTTGTTGCATTAGATGGTCACAGAGGAGGAGAGAATATATAAGCAGCATCAGTTGTATTTGTACCTCTCATATCATATTTATTTACAATACAATCTAGGGCAATTAACCTACGATGCATGTCTTTGGGATGTGAGAAGAAGCCAGAGTAACTTGAGGGTAAGGTGCAAACTCCACACAAGTTTCAAAATAACAAAAGAAAATGACAAAAAAATAATACAAAACCCAGTTATTCTGTTTTTAAAAATCAGCTGTCTACTCATGGGCACTGACATTTTTTATAACATGAACATGATAACTTCATCATATGCATCGTAATATAGTAACACATCACGTTGGCAGGCAAAATGGTGGAACCCATTACACAAAATGGCAGCACCATGACACAAATTGGCCGGAGAAAAACATCATCAAAACAATAAAGTTAATACAAAAATAAAGAGAGAATATAAAGATAATAAAAATAAGAAGTGAAGGGTGTGTGCTTCACAATCCTAGGAAAAAGACATCAGGAAAAAACATTTCCTTATTGGAGTGTTTCGACCATATAGTTTGCTTCTATGTGCCTGTGCCTATAATATTCTATAATGATAATATAATGATAAAAGTGCAGTTTTGTATATACATTGATATGGTAACCAGAGCTTCCTGCTCAAAGTTTTGCTGAGTAATAATCTGATGCTTCAGAAAAAAATAAAAACTAAGCTTTTAAGGGAGAAAAAACAAAGTAAGAAAAATGTATGTTCAATTGTAACAAATTGAAAGTTTTTTTTACTAAGAGGATTTTATCCCAGGGTTTTAAGTAAAGATTAAACTTGTGCTCCACCTTAAACGCAATCACATGGGAATTTCTCTCCAAATTGATAAACTGAGATTTATTTAGTAATATTCATATATACATATAGTATCTTATGCCAAATCATTCTTATTCTTCTTTGGAATGCTGTCTCTCCCTCACTTCAGTTAGTGATTTCTATATTTTGGACTGCTCCTTAGATCCTTATTTACAACTTAAACTTCATTAAAATTCCAAAGAGTACAGATGAGAATGTTATCACGGTATATATCTTAAAAAACAGACATACTGCCCATTTCATATTTACTTTGTTATATTTCTGAAATTCTGACTTCATTATTTGACAATAAATATAATAGAATATATCTGACTGTGTGTTAGCTTCTTCCCTTCTAACTTTGTTTGACACCTTTGCAAGATACATCATTTCTCATTAGGACAGATCACTTCTCCTGTGGTTACACCATTCCAGAGCTCATTGTAGCACAATGCTGTAGGATCCAGCTTGACCTACTCATACACTGAACTTCTTATAATTTGCTCATCCTCCACACTATGTCTACCCTATTTGTGTGTCCATTCCCAGCTGCTGCATTTATTTTTCCTTTTTCCAGTGCTGTCCTGTATTAACATATTCTTTGATATTCCTCTTAATAAAAACTGATGAATTAGGGAAAGCTATGATCATTTTCTTTCCACAGATTGCTAATTATGAAAGGTGGACTAAAAAACATTTGGCTGATAAGGGTGAATTCAGACACGGTATACCAAAAAGATACAAATCCAGTTCTTAAAGGTGGCAACATCAGTTAGTTTTATTTTGAGGAATCTAAGCAAAAAGGATTGACTAGCTTTTTGGGCTAAGTGACCTATAATAACATTCTAGCCACGTCTACAAAATACAGTATATACTGTACATGCACATTGCTAATAAAAAGTATTCAAATAAAAAGGCTCTTTAACACCAAATTGAAAAATGATTTCTGCATAAGAACATAAGAAATTTGAAAAATGAGAGGAGACTATTGAGTCCCCTGCGGTGGGCTGGCGCCCTGCCCATTGTTTGTTTCCTGCTTTACGCCCTGTGTTGGCTGGGATTGACTCCAGTAGACCCCCGTGACCCTTTAGTTAGTATATAGCAGGTTGGATAATGGATGGATGGATGGATGGACTATTGAGTCCATGACGCTTGTTATTTATCTAATAGCAAAACTGTCCCAGTAAAGTGCAAAGTGATGCATATTAATTGCAAATAACTAACACAAAATAGGTTGTTGTAAGTATAGTATACAGTGCAAAGTATTCACAGCGCATCACTTTTTCCAGATTTTGTTATGTTACAGCCTTATTCCAAAATGGATTAAATTCATTTTCTTCCTCAGAATTCTATACATAACACCCCATAATGACAATGTGAAAAAAGTTTACTTGAGATTTTTGCAAATTTATTAAAAATAAAAAAATTGAGAAAGCACATGTACATAAGTATTCACAGCCTTTGCCATGCAGTTCAAAATTGAGCTCAGGTGCATCCCGTTTCCCCTGATCATCCTGTGGTAAATTCAGTTGACTGGACATGATTTGGAAAGGCACACACCTGTCTATATAAGGTTCCACAGTTGACAGTTCATGTCAGAGCATAAACCAAGCATGAAGTCAAAGGAATTGTCTGTAGACCTTCAAGACAGGATTGTCTGGGGAAGGTTACAGAAAAAATTTCTACTGCTTTGAAGGTCCCAATGAGCACAGTGGCCTCCATCATCCGTAAGTGGAAGAAGTTCGAAACCACCAGGACTCTTCCTAGAGCTGGCCGATCATCTAAACTGAGCGATCAGGGGAGAAGGGCCTTAGTCAGGGAGGTGACCAAAAACCCGATGGTCACTCTGTCAGAGCTCCAGAGGTCCTCTGTGGAGAGAGGAGAACCTTCCAGAAGGACAACCATCTCTGCAGCAATCCACCAATCAGGCCTGTATGGCAGAGTGGCCAGACGGAAGCCACTCCTTAGTAAAAGGCACATGGCAACCCGCCTGGAGTTTGCCAAAAGGCACCTGAAGGACTCTCAGACCATGAGAAAGAAAATTCTCTGGTCTGATGAGACAAAGATTGAACTCTCTGGTGTGAATGCCAGGTGTCACGTTTGGAGGAAACCAGGCACCGCTCATCACCAGGCCAATACCATCCCTACAGTGAAGCATGGTGGTGGCAGCATCATGCTGTGGGGACGTTTTTCAGCGGCAGGGACTGGGAGACTAGTCAGGATAAAGGGAAACATGACTGCAGCAATGTATAGAGACATCCTGGATGACAACCTGCTCCAGAGCGCTCTTGACCTCAGACTGGGGCGACGGTTCATCTTTCAGCAGGACAACGACCCTAAGCACACAGCCAAGATATCAAAGGAGTGGCTTCAGGACAACTCTGTGAACATCCTTGAGTGGCCCAGCCAGAGCCCAGACTTGAATCCGATTAAACATCTCTGGAGAGATCTTAAAATGGCTGTGCACCGACGCTTCCCATCTAACCTGATGGAGCTTGAGAGATGCTGCAAAGAGGAATGGGCGAAACTGGCCAAGGATAGGTGTGCCAAACTTGTGGCATCATATTCAAAAAGAATTGAGGCTGTAATTGCTGCCAAAGGTGCATCGACAAAATATTGAGCAAAGGCTGTGAATACTTATGTACATTTGATTTCTCAGTTTTTTTATTTTTAATAAATTTGCAAAAACCTCAAGTAAGCTTTTTTCACGTTGTCATTATGGGGTGTTGTGTGTAGAATTCTGAGGAAAAAAATGAATGTAATCCATTTTGGAATAAGGCTGTAACATAACAAAATGTGGAAAAAGTGATGTGCTGTGAATACTTTCCACATGCACTGTAGTATAGTACAGTATAGTATAGTATAATATGGCACACTTGAATCATCACTGGTCCAGCAAATTGGTTTTAGAAGTCATATAATTTGTTAAATGAAGATCACCAGTATGGAGTTTCAACTAACTGTACTACAAATGTAGCTGTATGTGGAAGGTCCGCCTTGTGGTAAGTCAGTATAATGGCCTAACCTACACAATGAAGACAAAAGAATATTTCAGGCAATTCCAGGAAAAGGTGATTGAAAGGTACAAGTTAGGGAATGGATACAAGAAAATATGCAAGTCACTGAACATCCCTTGGAGTCTAATTAAATCAGTCATTAAGAAATGGACTGAGTATGGCACAGCTGCAAATCTGCTTAGAGCAGGCAGACCAGAAGAAGAAGAAGGCTTTTGAGGGAAGCCACCAAGAGACTGATTGGAGAAATATAGTATCTTACGCCAGTGGCAAACAGAAAGCCATGATAATAAATCTGTGGAAGAAAAGACTAGTGAAGAAGGCCACCAAGATACCAGTGATAACACTGAAGAAGATGCAAGATACAGTGGCTAAGATTGGTGAGACTGTGCATACAACAATTGTTGACCAAGTGCTTTATGGAAGAATGGCAAAGAGAAAAAATGACACATGACACCTTAGTTTAAATTTGCCGGAAATACTCTGAAATCAGCTGGGAGAAGGTTCCAAGTTCTAATGAGATGAAAATTGAGTTATTTTGGTCGTTAGACCAAACGCCATGTTTGATGTAAGCCAAAAATTATCAAAAACACACCGTCCCTTCTATAAAGAATGGTAGTGGTAGCTTCATGCTTTGGGAGTGCTTCTCTGCAGCTGGCCCTGGAGGGCTTGTGAGGGTAGAAGGTAAAATGAATGCTTCAAAATACATTGAAATCCTGGTGGAGAACCTGATGCAGTCTGCAGGAAACTATGCACCCTGGGAGAAGATCTGCATTCAGGATCAAGTTTGTTGTCATGTGCACATAGTATAATGAAATTCTTACTTAAATGGTCTCCTTAGAATAATGAAATTAATACAGTACTAACAAAAGATACACTCATTAAATAAATATATAAATAAGTATATATACAGTATATGCACGAATGTGTTTGTCATAATGACTGACTGTTTAGTAAACTTACAACAAGTGAATCGGAAATGTCTGAATCTGCTGGTGTGCAGATGGTCCTCTACCATTGCCAAGAAGGAACTGAGAGCTCTGGAGATCACTAGTTTAATAACTTTTAATGTAAGAGTTTTGTTTGAAGGGTAAAGCACATAAAAAGCAAAGGTTTTTTTTTGTTAGGAAAAGCACTTTTGCTTTGAGTAATCTTGAAGCTGGTTCTTCTTCCATTTAAGTTGTTTTTCAGTTTTTAGCTTCTGGCAAGTTTTGTTATCGTTCACTGTGAGTTCAGATCCCAGACAGTTTTATCTTATCTTTGTTTGTCAAATTTAATTTAATCATTTATTTACCCTGATAATAAAGGAAATTTATATATTTTTTTTCCTAGTGGGCCAAATCATTAAACTGCAGAGTCAGTTAAGGGCACATATGTTTAATAAATTTGGTGTGTGTCAGAATTCTGTTTGCAACGTTATGAATCTGGTATAATCAATTATTGTTTTAAGTTTAAGACCATAAAAAGGAAATGAGAGGTAACAGCTGCCTAGCAGACTACTTCTGTATTAGAAATGAACAGGTAATGTCAGACTCTAAAGATTTTTCATGCCATGAAATTAAGCTCTAGGCATACAAGTTTGCCAATTATTCCACAAGAATTTTAACAGTGACAGGGATAAAGGCAAAGTGAAGTCAAACAAGGAACCAAACTATAATGGTCTAACGGGTTAAACTGTTTGAGTTTTCTTTGCTTATCTGCCACTTTGTGGAGTGATGTTACTGCAAAAAAAAAAAAAACAAAACAAGCTGATCCATAAAAACAGCATTATAAAACTAATTGAAAAATTGTAAAAATGTGTGCAAAATGCACAGGTACAGATAAAAAAAATGGTTGAAGTGAATTATATATCAAAAAGATGCAGTCTGACAACTCCAAAAAAGAAGAGCTAATGACTTTGTTCACAGTGATGATAATCACATCTATCATGTACCCATGGCCTTAGAATGTCACTGCATCCTAGCCATCTTGGATCCATGAAAGAAAAGAAGTTTGCCAGGTAAAAAACACAAAATGAAAAATAGTAAATAATAAAGTACCAACACCACATGAAGTGTAAAACTAGAAATAGGAAAATGTTTCAGCTGTAGTTGAGGGGTCACTTTCAAAATTCAGAGACCTCTTGAGAAAATTTCCAGAACTTCTGACTGAAGATGACTGAATTTTTTTTACAGAATTCAAGAATAAATGGTGAGACAACACTCCTGAGTGGAAGGTAACATTTCAGCGTTGTTAGTAAATGCATGCCCTGCAGATGGTGAGCTTCTTTAAGATAGTTGTGCATCCAGGAGTAATTTTCATGAATTCATGCTGACAAGTCAGGCACCCCTGTAAGAACTTGCAGATCCTCAAAACAAAGCAGACCAAGCCCAAAACCAATGGAAAAAAGAAACAGAGCTGGATTCACTGCCACAGACAAATGAATATATGTGACCAGATAATCTGGAGCTCAACTTTGGAATTTAGAGCAATCCCAAATATGTTTTTTTTCTCTTTCAGTTTTGTAGATAAACTTCTGTTTTGTTTTTCTTGATAGAAACTAGTCTTGGTTGCAATAACTGACTAAATTTTTCAAAATTTGCATTGGAATTGGAATGGTTCTAATACCTAAAATTTATAATAGTTCTCGGCTTTCCTAGTTTCATTGAAAAGTGAAAAAAGACTAAGTACAACAATTAGTGGAACTATTATATTTGCTGAGAAAAAGAGACAAATGTTGAATAATGTAGAAAGAGAAATGGCAAAAAAAAAAAAGATTGTCTTTTGGCAAAAACCTAAACGCTAGTCAGAAAACACAGTTGAAGCCAAAAAAGAGCCTAACCCCCAAAAAAGATCAGTCAAACAACACACATTGATTTTTTTTTTCTTTTTATTAATCAACAATCTTGGATGAATACTGTCTATATACCCCTGACCCAAGAAGTCATCAATCACACAATTCCTGGTTGATTGCCTAGCAATGTAGCAATAACAACTCCATAAAATGGCAGCATGAATGTAATCAAGATGGTGTTTCAAGACAATAAAACACCATCTCAAAACCACATTCTAGCAAGAAATGACACAATTGAATTCTGAGACCACCAAACCCATATTTACATAGCAAGAAAACATTTTCAAAATAATGTAATTATTACGAAATTGATAATGAGAGATAAAATCACATGGCAGTAATCGCATGATAATTGATAATCACACAGCGAACCACCTGTATTGAGATCTGAGTGCAGCCTCAGCACCACACTGGAACAGCGTGAGGTTATTTTACAGTAGCTGGAGTGCCAATCCTGCCACCAACCCCCAAGTTTTCCCTGCAAGTTGAAGGACCTGCTTGCGGTACTGGATGCAGATTGACGTCATACCCAAGACAGAGCAGTTGCAGGTTAAGAGCCTTTGCTTAGGGGCCCAATGGAATAGAGTCACTTCTGCCGATTATGGGATTTGACCTGGCAACCTGTTGGCTGTTATGATTGGTATTCATTATTAATTTATTCATTATCAATTTAGGGTGGAGTGGTGGCTCTGAGGATAGGTATCTGTGCTGGCAACCTTCTGATTGCCAGCACAGATACCTATCCTCAGAGCCACCACTCCACCCTAAATTGATAATGAATAAATTAATAATGAATACCAATCATAACAGCAACAAAGTTCAACCTACATTTTTTAAACACTATTGAGGTTTTTATTTTCAACTTTACAAGATAAATTGTATTTTATTAGGAAGCCTGGTTCCTTATAAACTCCCATGTATTCATATCCAATGATGGGTTATAATAAGGTCTGTCATTAATGTCCTTTCTTTACTCATCATTGTTTTCCTTGTAATAGCGTTAAGAGATTCTTTAATGTCCATAGTAAGTAAAGCACAGAACCTTGTGATACTACTGTCTAAAGAAATCCCGGTTCCTTTACATGGTACCTAGTTTACTGTGAAACATGTATGTACTTTGGGTTACATTAACATGGACAGTTTATCAAGGGATATTACAGTTCTGCTGAAGGTGACCAAACAGTTCGACCAATATTAAATGTATCACCGCTGTCTCTGTATTCTGTATGTTTGCACATATATAACCTGTGTCCTAACCTTCTGGGCTTTGATAAGGTAAAAAGCAGTTCCACTCCAGGCCAGAAGTGGGCACAGTCACTAATACTTGCTCTCCTTTCCTTCACAGTCCCGAAGAAACCCAAGAAATTGACTGAGGTCACTTTCCTTATTTCCCCAGAAGTCCTGTCTCTTCCAGAATTCACAATATACATTCCCGCTATGCACTGGAAGACAATGTTCATTAATGAACCTGAGAAGACTGGAGATTGAGCTCCTGCCTTGAGGCAGTTACAAGCCTGACCCTTTATGTAAACCAGCTGTGATATTTGAGTTATGTTATTACTGTGATTATTTTTTTCTTTTTGTTGCATCATTAAATAGAGTTCACTGTGGAGGTGTCCCAACTCTTCTCTATATATTTTATTTCTGCTTATTATTATGATACATTTTTTGCTTTTCCTTTTATTATACATCCTTGGATTTTGCTTTTTTTGTTACACTATATCCGTCAGTGAGAAAATATTTCTTGGGCTGTGCCAGGAGAAACACTGATAAAGTCTTGTTCCTAGAGATTTTCTAGCATGTGGGGCTATTATAAAAAGACTGTTATCACACCGTGGCATTGAGAGCCCACAACTGTTAAACTCCAGACATGCTGGAGTACTACTTCTGCTGACCTGTACAACCCTGGCAGAGCTTTGAATTGCTGCCCTCTGTAACCTGCCACCTACCAAACTTCCTCCGGCTCCCACACCATTTGAAGAAGATAACAGCCAAAGCACTGAAAGCACCTTAGCTAACTGCTGTGTTCATCTCTGACGACTTTTATGCTGGGTCTCCTGATGGGAGCAGATAAAGGAACTCCCGTGCTGAAATTCAAGCTAAGGATAAAAGTATTATTTCTGTCAGGTTTAGATTTTGTTGTTATTGTGGCTTTGAGGTGGCACTGTAAGTGGAACACCTTCTTAACACTGAACCTGGTCCAGCTGTTGAACTAACTCTCCTTGCTGGAAACAATTATACATCTTATTATTTGTTAAAACAGAGGCATTATGGCACCCTATTACATTTACATGTACCATCTAGTAGTACCTACATATTGTATATTACCTACCATGAAGGGAGTTTTACACATTTGTCCAAGTTTACTTTATTGAAATGTTCCTATTTTTAAACAGCTGGGAACAAGGAAGTAAAAAGTTACAAAAAGCAGTATATTATAATAAGGCAAAATATTGCTTATGCTCTATAGTGCAGACTTATTTCAGGTACGATTGCTGATAAAAGGTATGATTTTGCCTTTCTCTCTTTAATTTGTGTGTATCGATTTGCAGACTGTTCATTAAAAAAGCATGAAAGCTTGAATTAAAAACATTCTGAAATAACTGGTGTATTACACCGTGCTTAATCTTTTATCTTACTGAATGTGATGTGTGAAACCACGGAGACTGCTGAGTTCTTCTCAAAAACAGTTTGAGTGTCAAGAAGGTGTTTCACAGTTTGAATTGTTGACAGTTCTTTGTTTTTTACTTACTGGTCTGTTTTTGCATATCAGGTGGCGGTAGTCCATATGTGCTAAAAGATATGCCAGAACAAGGTGGAGAGGTGTTAACAGGTCTGTTGAAGCTGCTGGATGTCTGGCCTTATGTTTCGATTGTTGTGGATTCTTTTGACTGTCCTCAGGGTAAATAAGTATTTATTCATCCATGAGTGTAAAATGCAGTTTATTTAAGCATTTTTCAGCCATACAGGTGTGAAAAGTCTGCTGTCCTTGTCTCTTAAACTAAGATAAATAAATAGCAGAGATAAGAAAAGCTTATGCTCATAAAACAGCCTGTAACTATTAGTTTTATTAAAACTCTGTCAACTGCTGGTCTGTTTTGATGCCAGCTATGTGTTGCTATAACATCGGTCATTATGTGGAGCTGTGGGTGCAGTTTTAGTTTTGCTCAGTCACATATAGAATGAAAAGAACAATTTCCTGGAGGAAAATGGTCTCCATTAAGAGCAACCCAGATATCCCGTCACTTCTTTAACTATGAAAGTGGGTACAGGTCATGAATGGATGAATGCATTGTATTTTGCAGAAATAAGACAAATTTTTAAGTCTAATTTTGTGTTCAGTTCAACCCAAATGTGCAAATGGAATCTCATGGAGACAAGCAAATGTTTTGGAACTTATTTTATCATTTAATGACTCTGATCAATAATTACTTTACATTACACACCACTGGTGCAAATGAACCATATAATAAATTGTAAATGGCCAGCTTTAAAATTCTACATGCTTCTTTATTACAATTTCTTGCCATGTTTGCTTTTGAAGGTTTGGCATGAGGCAGTTCTTGTGTATAAATATATGAAAAATATAAATAATACTAGATGAATATGATCTTTTTTCCCAATTATTCAGTTTACTAAAGCTTGCTACCAAATTATTTTAGAATCTATGTAAAATATTTTTATGTATTTTCTGATAATTTTTCTGTGAAAATTCCTGGCTAAATAAGACCGTGGAATGCACTGGAGGTGCTGTGTGGTCATTTGGCCTTGAAACCCGTATATGTTTATTTTCTTCACCATCCAGCAAGCTTTCCTTTTCTCTCTGGCCATTTGACCTTAGTATTTCTTTATTAAATTGGACATTTTCTTTCTGCTGTTGTAAATAACCTTTTAGAAATGATTCTTCTTTAATTTTGCACTTTCATGTTGTAGCTGTGTTTAGCTATTATTAGTATAAAGTGCTTGCAGATACTTTCATGTATAGACATGTGCTATATAAATAAATGTTGCTGTTGTTGTGCAAATTGAGTTAATAATCCCAAAGTGTAATGAATAATAATCATGTACTATTTGTTTTGTACTGTTATACAGTATGTAGCCCCTTTCACCTCGCAGACTGGGGTGTTATCTGTGTGGAATTTGCACTCCACTAGGTACGCTGGTTTTCCTTTCATAACTCCAACCACGTGTTGATTTGCCTGATTGGCAGTTACAGATCAGTCTTGTTTGAATATAAGTGTGGGTAAGCTTCTAATTTGGGCCCTGTCCAGGGCTGTGTCCAGTTCTGCTAGGATGGTTTCTAGCCCCCTCATGCATGGATTAAGCAGGTTTGAATATGTAATTATATGTAGTAGTTGGTGTGTTTTGGGGCAAACATCATTACCATTTGTTACACTGCTGATGCTTGACCATACATTGCTGCTCATGGATCTATAGACTGCACTGACCATGACAAGATGAGTGCTGCTAAGTTGAGTTGTTTAAAGCTTGATTCAAAAACATTATCTAAATTTACAGGTGAGACATACAGTATAAGGGTCTGTATTACAGTAGATCAAAAAGAAAACAAAAAAGGGCAAAATACATCAAACAGAAAGTAAGGAGATGGGTGTGGTTGAACACGAGTTTGACTCCATTAAGAAAGAAATCTGCCACTATGTTTGGCCCTAGGATCTTTGGTTTTATTACAACTTTTACATTTTTCTTCATTAGTTCAATAGTTACAGCTGACAAAGTCTTGTGCATTTCTTTTAATTGTTACTTCCATGGATTTTGATTGGGTTGGGTAAATGGTAGAGGAAGAACAATGATCCCCTGATTGTTATCACATAATAAGAAAATTCGTAGCAGAATCTGCCTAAAATAAATTAAATTATTTGGTGCATATTGCTTTTAAGAGTAGAAATGGAATTTGAGTTTTTGTAAAGACACAATGATAGAAGAAGCGGAAGGGAAATTTAAAGAAATACTGTATGAAAATGAAGACCATTGTAAAAGCTTTTGGACTTTCCAGTTAACTGGGGTGAAAACATGAACATACTGAAAAATTACTCTAAAGAAAACAAAACAGATTTTGATAATATTTTTGATTTTTTTTAAGTTTTAAACCAATCCAGTTAAATTATTTTTAACATATTGTATTCATTCTATAGATTGCTCAGGTAAAAATTAGTAATACGATATATTTGACTATTTGGGGAATTAGTAAACTATGTGGCACAATACACACAACAGAAAAAAGCAGGAATTTGAAGCATGTAAGAGATCAGGAGTAATATTTATATTCAGTTATGATAAATAATAATAGGCCTTGCAATACAGTAATATTGAGTCATTAAATAAATAATTTTATGAAGTCAACACAAACATTTCACACAGAGAGAAACAATATAGATAGCCCATAGCTGTTTCACAGACTCTGGACTGCAGTGCTGCTCTTTTCTTTTCAAAGCATAGCTCATAGTGAAAAAAGCAGGGGGTCTCAGCAGGGGCTTACCCACACTGAGAAAAATTGCAGGCAGATACAACAGATTCAGATTCAGTCTGATTCTGAATAAGAGAGTATAATCTCAGAAAGATACTAAATTTTAGTTGTTAGTTCTGTAAATGGAAAGCATTGACTAACATGATTCTTCTGATCAGCCAACTGTAGCATTTTTAAAATGTCCCTGAAATGTTGATCTGTGAAGGATTCAAAGTGGAAAAGAAGAAGGATGATGAAAAAATCTGAAAGTGAGGAGGAGATACTTATTGATATTGTATAACATTAGGAAAAAGAAATATGTTATTTATAAGTATTTTTGTGATTTAATACTGGAACTGTATTCCAGGTGCAAGAAGAAAATGATCTGGGACATGTTAAGGGAAAACCCAGTGTCTAAATTATATAATTTTTCTACTCACATGCTGGAGGATGTTGAACATGACTTAACACAAAGTAAGTTAATAAATATTTCAAGTTGCACCTGGGGATTGGATTACCTTTGTGCATTTAAGGAAACAGAGACATAACAAGATATAAACAATGAAAACATTTATGCTTTCTTTCCTCACTCTAAGCTAGGATTTCAGGTGCTCGTAAACTATCATGCCTGTGTCAGGTTCGAGGAAGGAACTACCCTTACATGGGGCATGAGTCCATCACAGGAAACACTAAATCACTAATGTACGTATATACCTACAATTTATCATCACCAATCAACTTTTAGTCTTTACAGTGAGGGTGGAAGGCAGAGTATCAGGGTAGAATCTAGGTGAAGACAAGAAAAACATACAAACCTTTCTGTGTCTGGGCCAAGATTTGAACGCAGAAAAGAAAAACAAAGTTAAAGGTTATTTCCATGCTGAAAAGAAAAGAAGGTAAAAGACACCATATTTCATCTGTGTAGTCCACATTAGGCGAGTACAACCTTACAATGATACATGTGAAACGTTGTCTCTTAAATCTTTTTTTTTCAGCATGAAAATAATCTATGACTTATAATTTATTAACTTTTCTCCATCTGCAAAATGAGAATGGCATAACTTAAGAATTTCTTGTTCAGTTTCTCTCATGCTCAAAAGACTGAAGTCTGTTAGTAATGAAATCCTTTTTTGTAGAGTGCAATGTTAAGTCATCTTACATATGTTTGATCAGTTTTACAAATCATACTATTTGCTGTAGTTCTTATAACATATCAAGTGTAGTCCCCCTTGATATATATTGGTTTCCATGAAAATATCAATTTGTGTAAAATTTGATAAAATCTTCATCAGTTAGTATTTAGATAGATAGATAGATAGATAGATAGATAGATAGATAGATAGATAGATAGATAGATAGATAGATAGATAGATAGATAGATAGATAGATATTTATACAGTATATAAAGTGTCACACATGTGTGCATGGGAGGCAGCTAAAGGGCTTGAATGAAGGTAATTCTGAGCCAGACCAGGATGTGGCAGAGTGCACTGACTCTTTCTCTCGCTTTTCTGCATGGGAAATTCTGCCTGGCCCTGTTGGATGTTACTTCCGGGTCCGAGCCTATGAATAATGTCCCTTCCGTTTTTGGCCCCTCTGATGTCATTTCTTTGCCCAAGCCTATGGGTGATGTCCCTTCTGGTTCCAGCACCTTTGAGGTCACTTCCTATACTGGCCTTTAAAAGCCGCCACCTTCTAGATAGATAGATAGATAGATAGATAGATAGATAGATAGATAGATAGATAGATAGATAGATAGATAGATAGATAGATAGATAGATACTTTATTAATCCCCAAGGGGAAATTCACATTCTCCAGCAGCAGCATACTGATAAAAAACAATATTCAATTAAAGAGTGATAAAAATGCAGGTATAACAGACAGTAACTTTGTATAATGTTAACGTTTACTCCCCTGGGTGGAACTGAAGAGTTGCATAGTGTGGGGAAGAAATGATCTCCTCAGTCTGTCAGTGGAGCAGGACATTGACAGCAGTCTGTCGCTGAAGCTGCTACTCTGTCTGGAGATGATACTGTTCAGTGGATGCAGTGGATTCTCCATGATTGACAGGAGCCTGCTCAGCGCCCGTCACTCCACCACGGATGTCAAACTGTCCAGCTCTGTGCCTACAAAAGAGCCTGCCTTCCTCACCAGTTTGTCCAGGCGTGAGGCGTCCCTCTACTTTATGCTGCCTCCCCAGCACACCACCGCGCAGAAGAGGGCACTCGCCATAACTGTCTTATAGAACATCTGTAGCATCTTATTGCAGATGTTGAAGGACGCCAGCCTTCTAAGAAAGTATAGTCAGCTCTGTACTTTCTTGCACAGAGCATCAGTATTGGCAGTCCAGTCCAATTTATCATCCAGCTGCACTCCCAGGTATTTATAGGTCTGTACCCTCTGCACACAGTCACCTCTGTTGATGACAGGGTCCATGAGGGACCTGGGCCTCCTAAAATCCACCACCAGCTCCTTGGTTTTTCCTGGTGTTCAGTTGTAGGTGGTTTGAGTCGCACCATTTAACAAACTTTTCCCTATCTCCTCAGTTCTGTTTTGGACTCTGATTTGTGCACATCAGTGCTATCACTTTATTCAATTTTGCAGCCAGGAAATAATATACGGGTGGTTGTCCCAAACATTGCTATGGCTCTTTGTTGAGTTTGTGACAAAAATTATCAATTGCATGATGATTTGAGTTCTAGAATAAAGAAAGAATAAGCATTGATAACAGTGACATCAAAGATCAAACACTATGGAGTCCCTATCCAATGACATTCTACTAAGCAAGGCACACCTGAAACATACAGATCCCTAAAAAACAGTGAACTTTTAGGTTGCTAAATTATCAATAGTTTCTAATAATTATGCAAACTCTTAATAAAACAAACAAAGAATAGTGGTCTTAAACAGACCTAACAGCAAAGACACATAAGTAATTACCAAAAAAATAGATTATTAAGGACATTTACCAGTATATGTTTCATATAACATATTTTTTATAATAAGCATTAACAAGATTTAGATAAACTATTTCCTCTTATCTTCTTATGACAGTGTAGTGTTCAATGCTTACTTCTGTATGTTCCTTTCCAGGCTTACATCAGTCTGTGATGAGATTCAACTGAGTCTTTAAAAATGTTTGGAGAAGCATTTTGAAATTCCTCTCTTGTATGTGTGGGTGTAATCGTCAACTATAACCTCCAGCACAGCTGAATATACGCAGTAAATCCATAGATGATACCTGCAGCACGCATGTTTTTCTTAACACCATTACATACAGCCTTCTTCTCAGAAGTTGATAAAGAAAAGTGCAGAAAGATTTCTATCATGTTCTTCTCAAAATAATATCTCTCTTCCACCATGCACAGCTTAACTCATTTTCTTTTTCACAAAATCTACAAATTGTACAATGAAATCCCTTGGATAAATCTTACCAGGTAAGCAATGAGCGTTTTCAATTTCTGGGATTCCTTAATGACGTCTCAAAAGATTTTAGTGAAGAACTTGAGCATGGATTTAGTAGGATTTCCATATTCTTCCTCTTCAAGGAAAAGTAAATGTATTGTTCTGTGTTCAAAATGAATTCTCTTGAATTCATTAATTTATCCATTTTACACACATTTTCTAAGGCATTAACCCTTTCATCATTCACTTGTTGCCATCTAATATCCCTGACCTTGGCACCAATTTTTTCCCCATTAGTTTGCATTTAACTTATACCTTGTTCTTCACACTTCATATCACTCATTTCTTTTATAATTCCCACCAGCTTAATTATCAACTTTATCATATCCGTAAACTTGGAAGCACTGCATGTCTGATGCATTTCTCTGTTGATATCTAATAACTAGATTCCTTCCACGATAGCAGTGCCTGGGACATCAGAGCATGTGTTTCATCTGCAGCAGCTTGTAGCAGGCTGTATTGTGTTACTCTTTTTGACTTTTTGATTTGGGGACAAATTGTTCTGTGTTATATAGGAAACCCCATCTAGTGTATTGGGATGCAAAGTATCTTGGGTTTAGGAGAGAAACTAAAGTGCCCATAGCAAAACTCCACACGGTCAGGCCTCTAGTCAGGAATCCTGAAGGTATGAAGCAGCTAATGACAATAGTATGTGCTGTCCTTTAATAGAGAAATAAATAGAGACAATGAACGATAACATTTTCAGACAGACCCAATAGGCCACAAATAAAAAAGGTTAGAATTTTTTTAAAAATTGGGCAAAATTCATAAAATAAAAAAGCAATGCTTTTAAGAGAATAAATAATTGTGATATGGGAGAAACTACTAGCATTAATCACCACTCAATCACTGCATGTATGTTTTACAGCCGTTTATTAAAGGGTTAAAGTTTGTAGGGTTTTTATGCTCTCTCTTCAGGAGTTGGTCTGTGGATCACTTCAGCATCAGCCTTGAGTCATGTAGTGTGTTTTGTTTGCCCTCTCTTTCTGTACTGTACTGTACTGTACTTCTGTACTTTGTTTTTGCAAACAACATAAATGTCGTGCATCGAAAGGCATCAGCTCATTGTGACTCAAAGAAAGTATTTTGTATTAACAGAATGTTTAAGTGTTTACTGATTTATCTGAATTTCATTCCTTGTAGTGTAATTTGGGAAATTTTTATGAGAAAAAGGTTTAACCCTAGTATGCAAGTAGTGTGTGTTGCTGCTGTAAACTTTGAATAGGAATTGTTAGTATTTTTGTGTGCCAGCTCCACTTAAACAGAACCTTACAACTCTTTTTTCCTCTTGTTTGGACAACAAATTAATAACAGCCACAATATATTTTGTTTCCAGTAAATGTTTGGTAATTTTTTTGTTTTTCTCAGTGTTTGTAATGTAGTATACTAACTGTATATTTTTTAGTTTTGACTAATTTGAGAATGAAGTACCACTTTGACTGCCAGTATATGTTAAACTTTCATCACACTTTTATTTCAAGTAGTAACCACTTTCAAATGTTTATTACCTTTTCTGTTAAAAATTATAAAACTATTTTTTTCCATTCCCTGGCATAAGGTTTTTAGTTCAATAACACTTCGATTCAGTGCCTTTTAATTCATGCTTTATGTGAAATCCTTCTGTGAATTGCTGGTTAGGTACTTTAGTTTTCAGGGTATGTGGCACTGAGAAGATTTTTCTTGTAAAATATTTTGACACTGATTTGAATTGTATTCTAGCATTTTAAATCACAGCCTGTTATCCAGTCACTTGCATTTCTGATTTGTCACTTACATCTCTCTAAAAATAAATTATGATGTCAGACGTGTCAGTGTGTGAATGCCAATGTTCTTACATTTGGAGTAGCAGTCACGCTGTCATTCTTGTCATTAGAAACTTGCTGCTTGCTGTGCTCTAAATTGTTCCAAACAAAAGTCACCTGTATACTGAGGGGAATGAATGAAATCAAAAATGTTGCAAAACCATAAATCTGTGAACACTGCCAATTATTATGAAATATAACGCACAAGAATAGAAATTTTTACGAGATTAATTCAATGTCAGGTGTGCATTCAACTCAGATTAAAAATGTGTATTTTCTTTTGTACACCTTAAACAGAAATGAATGTTGGGATACTATACAGTACCTGTGTGGTTTAAAAATAAGGATTTATTTAATATATACTATGTATACAGCAGATACATCTTTTAATCAAGAGATATGCAGGTTTATACTAATTTACTAATATACTAATCTACTGATAAAATAGATCCAGCACCATTTTTTTTGGCTTAAGAGTGAATCACGTATCTCTAGGACTTCAGTGGAAAATAAGGGGAAACACATTTAAAAATGAAGCCAGGAAACACTTCTTTATGCAAAGAGTCATTGGACTCAGAGATATGGACTTGAAGCAGAAACTTTGACAACCTTTAAGAAGAATCTGGATGAAATATCGGGACACTTTAACCATTAACTAAACAAACGGAAAGATTGGACTGAATGGTCTCCTCTTGTTTGTCAAATTTCTTATGTTCTTATGTTCAACATTTACAAATAGATCTTTATTAATACCTGAATTACAATTGGCCATCAGTCTTACAGCTTTTGCATGTGTATGTTACAGGCAAGATCAAAAAACTGTGATCCTCCAGGTTATAACTTGCTAACAGCAATTGCAAAAGGATAAAAGAAATGTTGAAAATGAGTGGAGACCATTCATCAGGATGTTTTGGTTAGCGTGACTGCAGTGGGGTGCCCCAAGTTAAGGAATCCCTTGCTGTTCACCAGTACACATTATGGCTCTTAAGTAAGAACACTCAAAGATGCCTTTGGATTATTCTGAGCACAATAAAACCAGGACATGGTCAAAGTAGCAAAAGCCAAGTTCAGGACAAGCTTGAGTAAGAATATCACGGAAGCCAAAGTAAACCAAAAGGCAAAATAGTTGTGTCTGGTGTATGGGGTTCAGTGGCACCCACTACATGCCAAATTATGCATTCTTGATGTTTCTGAAAGAGTATGACCACCGTTCAGAATTACTTTTATTTATTTCATCCATCCATTATCCAACCCGATATATCCTAACACAGGGTCACGGGGGTCTACTGGAGCCGATCCCAGCCAAAACAGGGCGCAAGGCAGGAAACAAACCCCAGCAAGGGTGTCAGCCTACCGCATTAATTTATTTTAGTAATTAAATAAATCTTTATTATTTATTTTAAATAAAGTGCAGCACCATTAATATCTCAGAACATATGTTTCCAATAATCACAGGGAGGAGAAGAGGAGGTTAAGAGGATGCGTTGATTCAGCACCCACCACATGACAAACCAACTCAGAATCCCAGATTCGGACCAGAAGGAACAAAATGTATCAAAATTATGAACTCTATGCATAATCTCTACTAGCAGAAATATAATGTGGTCATGAAATTAAAACGTATGGAGTATTTTAGAAAGAAGTACAAAAGAAATCAATACAATTTAATAGGACAAGTTTGCTGTGATCAAATACTCTTCATTTTCAGCACCCCTCAAAACCTTAAAGGAATATATCTGAGCAGATGAATTACATATAGGAGTCTTCATTTAATAAAATATGTTTCATTTCTCAAATGCAAGAAAATATTAAATGAAGCACCTTAATGTGTTCATTTTTTAGTATGGGATGGATATACAGCATCAGGCTAAATTGCAAAATGATTTTCTTAGAATGGTGCGTTGTTTTAATTTTTTTTTGTTTAAAAATTAAATGTATTTTTAAACGTTTTGTGACTGATGTGTTCATGATCTGCTGGTTTATACAGTTTTGCTTTAACCTATTCAAACACAAAACATTATGGTTTATTTAAGTTATAATTGACTTAAGCAAAACAATTTTTGTTATTTTGTTTTTACTTGGTATGATAATTATAACAGCAGTACATATAGTACATTCCTAAATTATCATTATAACGATGGTCATAATACTGCCTTGATCAATATACCCTTGTAGAGCATACGGATTTGATAGATACCACAGTGTAATTTTAAAACAAGCCATCCAACCATTTCTCCATTCTCTGACACTGCTTTAGGATCATGCTGACCTTTATGCCTACACTCACTCACTAGAGTGACAATATACCTGTACAGTTACCATTGTTAGAATATAAGAGGAAAGTGGAGTATGTCAGAGAAGAAACCTGTGTACACAAAGGAGAGAATGTGGTAACCATACACTCTTAAAATCAAAGGTGCCAGAGTGGTTCTTTGGAGCGATGCCATAGGGTAACAACATTTGGTTCTCAAAAGACCCATCCACATGAAGGTTCCAGCAAGAATCTTTATTTATTTAAATCCGTAACAGGCTTCATACAGTATATAACCATGAGTAGATGGTAACTGATCTGTAAAGTGCCAATGGGATATGCTTTTAAAATGACTTTTAAGGTTAAGGTTTCCTTAATCTGTTAGAGGTGGCCCACCATACAATAAAGATTAAATTTTTTTCCTTACATAGAACCTTTCCCAGAATGAAACATTGCTTTGACAAGCAACGAGGAACCACATAGCCCAGTAAAAAAAAACATAAAAATGCCATTGAAGAACTATTATTTTAAAGAGTATTTTAAGTCATTTCCCTAATGTTGATAGGCAGCAATGCTAACCACTGGCCTACTCTTTTAAAATAGTGACAGTAGTACAATTTGTGCATTGTCTTCTGCAAAAACCTGTAAACCTTAGCACTGGAAAGATATTTTTAATGTTTCACTAGTTAAAATGTCTGTTTTAAGCTGTATATTAATAAAGTATTTATCATCAGTTGTAATATACAGCTAATTTCAGGGAAATGCAACATAATGATTAAAGTAATCTATTTGCCTTACAGCACTGCACCCCATAATATTCCATAAATATGAACATGTCTTTTCAAAAGCAAATATTGTATTCCCTTTGTGGCTAAGTGTTAGATTCAGCTCATTATATTACACATGGGAACAGAAATCATACATTTTTCTGCAATGCACATTGTTAATTATTGTCAACACCACTACTCTGTATTCAATTATAATTATGTTTTAAATCTTTCCACTCCTTAGAGTAACAGTGTATTTAACTGATATTTCTTTTTTTTCAATTGACAAACCAAGTAAAAATTCAATTACAATTTCAGTAATGTTGAAAGTTAACAGAATTAAAATAAAAAGCTGATATAGCTAAATTCACAATGATTAGTCATTTTAATTTTCCTTAAAAATGTCCTTTTACTATAAACATTAAACTCTGTGTTTTTTCACTCTAACACAAGGCATATAAGTTCAAGTCAAAACATTTGTTAAATTTAGTTCTTTTGTAATGTAATGTAGTACAGAAATATTTTTTTCTTAATAGTACAGTATAGCCAGATTGACTAGATCGCCTAAATTAAATTATGCATTTGTTTCAGTCCACACAGTGCATTGAAAAGTGTATCCATTTCTTTCATCCTCTTTTTCCACTGCAATGTCCCGGGGGTGTTGGGGGTTGAATCCCATTGCAGCTGCATCAGATATAAGTCCACAAACAACCCAGAATGGGTTTCTTGCCTATCGCACACACCTCTATACAGATCTGCAGAGAAGGTGGTTGGATGGTAGTCTGACAGAAGGACCTTTATATTACAGAAGCTTTAAAACAACTCTCTAATACAGCTGCCTTTCTTCCCTTCACCCAGAATCCAACAGATGATAACCATCATCTCTTCTCATCAACAGAAAGGGATTGCTTCCCAATGCTAATCATTGTTTAACATTCACAGATATCTCACTTCTACTTTCTCCCCAAAATCCACAAGCCGGACAATCCTGGACACTCCTTGCCACACTGCTCATATTTCATCCAGCTTTAATTGACAGTCTTATGAGACCACAAGCTGAAGTTTGCCTTTCATACTTAAAAGATTCTACTGACCATATTCTCCAGTTGTTTGACAGTTTTGGGCTTCGGTGCTGATTGCTTTGTCTTTACAATGGACATAACCTCTCTATACACAACATCTCATTGCCCACAAACATATATTCAACAGACATCCAGTCTAGGATCCTCCCAAGAAAACCATTATCAGACAAGCAGAACTTATTCTGACCTTTAATGCTTTTCAACAACCTTTTCCATCAGGTCAGTGTAGTTGCAATGAGTATTAAAAATGGAACCTAGCCATACCAACATCCAAGGTTATTTTTTGCTTATGTATGCTTTGTGCTAGACCTGTACAAAAGATATACCAATGATTGTGTTTGTTCTTTCTCTTGCTTCTGAAGCCAGCTGCAGAAATTTATTGTTGTTTTTACTAGTTTTCATCCATTTCCATTCAATCCATTCCATTTCATCCATTCAGGTTTACGGCTGACACTTCCTCCACAACTCTACCTTTTTAGATATCTTTCTATCAGTTTTTTCCAGGACTTAAAACCTCTGGCTACTATATACTAATTGACTCACACAATTACCTTTTTTACAGCTCCTCCATCCCTGGCATACTGAAAATCTCACCTCCTCTTTAAAAATTTCTTATACTCCACCGCTTCAGCTTTGGTGAAGTTGTCTTCCATAACGAAGCACTCAGAACAAGGAGTTTCTTCATTGATAAGAGGATATCCTTCTCATATTGTGGACAGGGCCCTCAATCAAGCCACAACTAGACCTTGTGTCATCCACTCTAAGAGGAGCCCCAAAAATGAAACCTGCATTCCACAGATACTCCAGTACCCCCCTTAAAAGACTATCTCTCTCCCACAGGTCATCAAACAAAATTTCCTCATTTTGTAGACTGATCCTTCCATAGCAGTCTTTTTTCTTAACCCTCTCTTGATTTCCTTCCATTGTCCACCTGACCTATGTAAAGCATCCACAACTTAGTTCACAAAGGACAGCCACATTCCTCAACCAGGCATTTTAATCTATAACAGGAGCTGCTGTGTCACTTATGTCAACAACATACTTGGTCCCTCTAGTAAATCTAATATTAAACAATGGACTTCCTGCCAGTCTAAAAATTGTATCTATTGCATTTCTTGTAGCAAGTGTAGGTGTAACATGGACACGGCTAGCAGGCCATTTCAGGGAGCACGTTTGAGCTGTTAAAATTAAGGACCTTACAAAGCCAATTGTTGAACACTTCACATTCCTTGATCAAAGCCACACAGATCTCTCTGTTTGTGTTCTTTGACAGGTGTCTCGATGCTTTCTCAATAATCCAGGTAAGGAAATTCTAGAAAGTTGATTCTGTTCATCTGGACATCATTTTTTTTTCAAGGGAGATACGTTACATCACTCATCCAAGTGACTTCCTCTGTCTCAGTTGACTGCAGGTTTCTCCAAACTTATAAACCAGGGGTAGTCAATTATGATTTAAGGAGGTCCGGATAGAGAAAATTTCCTCATGTACAGGTCCGCAGCATCATCATGATTAAGTTGCACAATAATTCTTATATTACAATTAATTTATATATTTTGAAGTAGCATTGCCATTGTATCAACATCTGCACTGTGTTAAGTCAATGACTCAAATCAAACGAAGAAAGTTCAATGCCATTTCAACAATATTTATTTTCAGCGCAACTCTGGACTCTGGAGTGCTATGTACAATACAATAAGAAAAAATAAATAACAAAAGTAAAAGCGAGGTACATTTGACATTGAACTGAGAATTATAAATAATAAGTACTTTCATAATAATAATAATAACAAGTTTTAATGTTTCAACAAAAAAAAGATTTGGCCTCATATAAAAATAAAATATATAAGAGTTTTTAATATGTGCACAACTGAACAGGCATAACCAGTTTCACAGTAAATCTGAACATCTTTAAATAACTGATCCTATCTTCCCCTCGTATCCCACTGCCTACTTTCTCTTGTTCAGTGAGAGAAATGAGCTCTTGCTTAGTCTGCCAGGATTTTAAATCTGGGCTGCAATGGTGTCGGTGCCATCCTCATGCATGTGTGAAGATTGTCATCACTAAATGTTTTTTGTGATGTCCCAAAATCTACCCATCTCTGAGGGAAGACTCGTTAGCGAGTTATTGGCCAGTAAATGAATGTGTTAAAATCCTCGTTGCCTATTCGTTAGTTGGCTTTAAGATCGCTTATTTTCTGTAGCCTAACTGGCGAATTTAGTGGGTAACTTTTCTCAAATGTAATTTTGTGCTTAGTTTCATAGTGGTGTTTCACATTCCCGCTTTTAACCACTTCCACTGTCTCAAAGCAGATGAGACACAGCGGTTTCAAGCTTCCTACGGGAAATATGAACATAAACGCCTCGGTCCATTCGGGATTAAAATCCCAGTTTTCAGTGTCAAGCTTCCGCCGTTTAGCAAAAGCCATGGCACACTGACTATTTCGCTGCTTTTCTCTGTCTTGTCTTCTCACTCCTGTATATTTTTCTCTCCATGTCACTGTCGCTGCCACAAGAGTGCCAGCTGTTTTCACTCAGAGTGCAGGTTTTCCGTTCCTCTATTCAGTGAAGGCCCGCCCTACTCTGCCTGTGATTGGCTGACATTCTTGCCTTCACTTTGACCAATATCAGTCTTCATGCTTAAACCCAATCAACTTGAACCCACAAAGGCAACAAGTACAGGTCATTTAGAGACACGTAGGAGGTCCCTTTCACTGAGTAGCAGTGTAGAAACACTGTCAGAAAAGAGTCGCTGTTAAAAATGTAATCTCCGGCAAAACTAAATAAAACTCAATGATATGTACCACGGTCCGCCTATTAGTGACCTGTGTTATAAACAGTACCTTTGCGTAATGACCGAAACTTGCACCATTAAATAACAATGGGCCATGTGATCAATGATATGCAAATTGTCCATTGATCAATGGCCATGAGTACCATTCACAGAGAGTTGGGGAATGGCTGCAATCACAGCATTGTAAGATGGTGAAAGATGTACCCTTAGGCCCCCTCCTCAGTTCAGAGATAGTCATTCCTTTTTCACGTAAATGGCCTCCTTGACTCCTCGCTCAAACCAGCGATCCTCCCTGTCCAGGTTGTGCACATCTTCATCACTGAAAGAGTGACCACTGTCCTGTAGAAGTAAATAGACTGCAGAGTCCTGGCCTGACGAGGTAGCTGTTCTTTGTTGTGCCATCCGTTTCGCCAGTGGTTGTTTGGTTTCCCCGATGTATAATTCATAGCAATTCTCTTGGCACTTAATTGCGTAAACTATATTACTCTGTCTGTGCTGGGGTACCCATTCCTTGGGGTGGACCAATTTTTGCCGTAGTGTGTTTGGGGTTTGAAAACCACCGAGACCTGGTGTTTTGAAAAAATGCATCTCAGCTGTTCTGATACTCCTGACACATAAGGGATCACCAAAGGTTTTCGCTCAGGCAGCGGTTGTCCTTCCTCTCTTCTGGATTGCTTAGAGCATTCTTTAGGTGTCTTCCCTGCTTGACAAAAGTCCAGCTGGGATAACCACATTTACTCAGGGCCTTTTTGATATGATGTTCTTCTGCTTCCCTGGCTGCTGTGTCTGTGGGTATGGTTTTTGCTCTGTGTTGTAGAGTCCTGATGACACCTATTTTGTGCTCTAGTGGATGGTGAGGGTCAAACCTTAAATACTGATCTGTATGCGTTGGTTTATGGTACACATCAACTTTCAAATGTCCCCCATTGCTGATGGAAATTTCACAATCTAAAAAAGCTAGCCTGTCACATTTCATGTCCTCCCTGGTGAACTGGATGTGTTTGTCCACTGAGTTGAGGTGGTCAGTGAATTGTGGTACCTCCTGAGATTTGATTTTCACCCAGGTGTTGTCCACATACCTGAACCAATGGCTCGATGGTGTTCCAGGATAGGATAATAGCACCCTCTTTTCCACTTCTTCCATATAGAGATTGGCCACAATAGGTGAAACTGGGGAACCCATGGCACACCCATGTTTCTGCCTGTAGTACTGGCCTTTGTATATGAAATATGTGGATTGAAGACACAATTCCAAGAGCAGACACACTTGGTCGGTGCTGAGAGTGGTCCTTTTACTGAGTGTGGGATCATCCTGTAATCTTTTAGGGACCACCTCCACTGCTTTGGTAACTGGAATGCAAGTGAATAGAGATGTAACATCATACCACAGGATTTCTAACTTTTTAATCTCTCTCTTCATCTTCTTCAAATGCACCTTTTCACGTACTCTCACTATTTCTCTTGTTATCTCTGCTGTTCTCTCCTTCCTCTCCTATATATGTGACCTGCTCTGCCCTTTTTGAAGGCTATATAGCCAAAATGTGTCTTTAATGCTATTTCTTTTTCAGTGTGGAAATAACCTTTAACCTCTTTTTCAATTCTGGATCAGAAACAATCAGAAATGAGTTATAAATTCATATGTGAGTCTTAGTTCTGCTATGGTTTCAGTTCTTATTAAATAACCTGTTGTTCAGATTAAAATCATTTTGGGTTTAACTAAGCACAAGTCAAGTCAAGTTGGGGAGCATGCACTGGTACAGTGCGTTGCCGCACCCACTACACAATGAAACAACTCGGGATCTCGGTTTGCAACCCCGCAGGCAGACACGCGGTCCAGTCCCACCCTCCGGAAATGACCCTTTATCTGCCGCAGCCAGGTGTTACGTGGGCGACCCCTTGGTCTGGTCCAGCCACTCGGATCCCCAACAATGAGGATCTTACAAGCTGGATCACCCTCTGGGAAAGGCGCCACATGGCCGTAGTGCCATAACTGACGCTCCCTCACAATGCAGGTAATGTGCCTCATTCGGGACTCCATGAGCAACTGCTCATTCGACACAAAGTCAAGCCAACAGTACCCAAGGATTTTCTGGAGAGACACAGTACCAAAGGAGTCCAGTCTTTGTCTCAGGTCACTGGATAGCATCCATGTCTTTCAACCATATAGCAAGACAGGAAGCACCAGGACTCTAAAGACTTGGACCTTCGTCCTTTTGCATAGATATTGGGAGCACCACACACCCCTTTCCAGCGACTTCATGACCCCCCATGCTCTCCCAATCCACTGACTTCATAGGAAGAGTCACCATAGACATGAATGTCACTGCCCAGGTAAGTAAACCTCTCAACAAGGTCAACACTCTCTCCGCAAACAGACACACTGCTGATGGCTGTGCCCAAGAGGTAATTAAAGGCCTGGATCTTGGTTTTTATCCAGGACACTCACAATCCCAGACACTCAGACTCCTCGCTCAGTCTCTCAAGCACCCCGATCAGAGCCTCCATTGACTCCGCGAAGATCACAGCATCGTCAGCAAAGTCAAGATCCGTGAACCTTTCTTCACCAACAGATGCCCCACAGCCACTGGACCCCACGACCTTGCCCAACACCCAGTCCATACAAGCATTGAACAGAGTAGGAGCAAGAACACACCCCTGACGAACCCCAGAATCAACTGGGAAAAATGCAGAGGCCCTGCCTCCACTCTGCACAGCACTCACAGTACCGGTGTACAGGCCAGCCATGATATCCAGCCATCTCGAGGGGATCCCGCAAATCCTCAGGATTTCTTTGCAGCCTTTTTGCAAAGCGTTTGACTCAGTTGATAACTAAGCACGAGCTTAAAAAAATCACAGCTACAGCTTTTGCTTTTCTATTATATTTTGTTTAATAGGACAGAAATAGTTGTATTGAGGAGACATGTTAATATATGTTTAAGGCAGCAATATAACAACAGAAAACACAGTATTTTTTTAAACAGAAGCAGTCTGCTATCCAAAATACAGTGTCTGTTTAAAAAGAAAATATTTTATCCTCATTCTGACTACCAATATTCTGTAATACAAATGAGATAGTAATTACCTTAACTATAGATGTTGTTTTTTACTTTTAGGTCCATGGAATGGCCTTTTAAAAATCACAATCACTGCTGTAAAATTAATGATCTGAATGAAGGAAAAATGTTTAGCTTTGCAAGAAGATTGGCATGTGGGTGACGTCATTACTGGTGGGTGAGGAAATGGCATAATCTGAAAATTCTACTTTGGAATTTCACCTTTATTTGAGGACAGTTCCCTACTTAAACACAATTTATTAGCAATGTTGTGGCCTCATATTATACAGACTTAAAAATTAATTCTGAAGTGGATAGCTTATTGTGTAGTGCTTAAATATTTTGTCAGTGTTTTCAAAAGCTTCTCTGGATTCTTCTCAAGGATAGGTAGATAAATTAAAACATTTTCAGCATGAGAAAATGTAATTTCTTGCCAATAGTCTTTTTCTCTTGTATTTTTATTTATACTGGTCAAAATAAATGTAATAATAGACTCTCTAATATAAAAGACACTGTCAAATAACAGAGGGTGACCAGGATGTTAAGGCTGAAGTACCTACAGCCTTTACAATAAAAGCACTGAAGTTGACTCCTAACATTTTGGTATCTTGCACAGATACTAATGTTCAAAAGTTTTGGACTTATCCAGAAATGTGCATATTTTTGATAGAAACTGATACTTATTTCTAATCAAGGTACTTTTAAATTGGTTTACAAATATAGCGAAGACAAATTTTGCAAATGGCTATTACTGCTTGAGTTGAAATTCTTATTACTCACATATGACTGTAAAACCTCATTTCCAGCAGTCATTATTCCAGTCTCCTAATGATAATCTCTGTCAGCTCATTCTTAATTAATAATTTAAACAGAGAAATCTTTGTAATTGTGTAAATGCAACTAAAACTTGCTATTCTGTTCAATAAAGTAAATAAACTGTCTTTCCTTGGGTTGCAGTAGTACTAGGGTGTTGTACCGTGTTAGCCATTGTGAATGTAGTGAGAAGTCAAGCAAAATGACACCTTTAATTGGCTAACTAAAAAGATCGCAATATGCAAGCTTTCGAGGCAACTCAGGCCCCTTCTTCAGGAAAGATGGGTTGCAGTTCAATTCTAAGTTCATAAATGGCCAAAATGAAACAGTCTTCTCAAGAAACTGATGAGTCTACTGTTGTTTTGTGAAATGAAGATTACTCCATGTGATTAACTTTTAAAAAAGTGAAGATTTCATGTAAAGCATCCACTTCTGTCATAATAGAAGAAGGCAAACTGAATCACACCAGATTAGAAAAAGCAGGTGAAAGCCAAGACAACTGTAAAAAGAAGATAACCTCATCAGAGTCTGTAGTTTAAGAAATACACATTATAGTTGGCTGCTTCCTTCAAGAGAACACACCAAATACCAGTGTCATCTGCAACAGTGAAAAGGCACGTCTGCGAGGCCAGATACTCAAAGAAAATGCCTGAAACTGACAAATAAAAAGAAAAAGGTTAAAATGGCCAGAAGTTTGGAATCACCTAGAAATCTACCATCCATAGACTTTCCTTTTTTGCCTATTTTAAAATGTCTTTTCACTGTTGGAGATGATACTTTTGAACACTAATATATGTTTAACTCTTTCAAGGTGGATGTTGAGTTTTCTCAAAATTTATGGGTAGATGATGATATTCCACTGTAAACTACAATAAAATTCACCACTATGTTTTACTTTAATTCTCTTTGCTAGAAGGAAGGTTGGCTTCATAGATTTGACCTCAATTTCCTGAATCACACTCTGACTTGTCAGACTCCAATTTTGATGCAAGTGAATTTGAAAATGAATGTGAGGTACCATCATCAGCAAATCAGTTCCCAGCTGATTGTGGTGCTGAACACATTTGTGTAGCTGATGTATCTACAGCACTGTTTGCCTGGGATGACCATCAATTCCGATGACAAGAGGTACAAACCAAATTGTATTGCTCTGTGGCTTTCACCGCCACCCACCTGCCCAGTGACGACAGCCAGGCAGCCAGCCCACCATTCATTCCTGCTGGCCATTGAGCCGCCCCCATGCAACTGCTACTGTCAGAGATGCTGAGCAGGCACTGACAGCAGCCACGGCACGCGTGTTGATTTATGTGTGAAACCATTACTTTCTGTGCTTTTCAGAAAACTGCAATTTTTGGAAAAAATATTCAGCTTTCAAAGAGTTAATTGTTGTGAAACTCCTACTGTGATTAATTTTTCCTGAAAGATATAAAAATCTAACAAGATAATAGGAAATCTACTTTTGCCCTGTCCCAAAATCAAAATGTATCCTTTAATGATGGAAATGAGAAGCCTCTTTTAAATAAAGAAGATTTTTGAATCATTTTAGTGTACAGTAGAGGCAGCCTTCTGCTGTTATGCGCCTAAAATCTGGAATAGCTTACTGATAGAAATTCGCCAGGCTAATACAGTGGAGCACTTTAAAAAACTGCTAAAAACCCATTATTTTAACATGGCTTTCTCGTGGCTTCATTTTAGTGTAACCCTGATATTCTGTATATGCATTTAATTATCGTTTTTATCATGGCTCTGCAATCTGTACTAACCCCTACTTTCTCTGCTGTTCCTTTACTGGTTTTCTGCACCACCACCACCTGCTCAAAGGCACAGTGAAGTCCCGACATTGGTGGATTGAAGGCCAGATGTCCACATCACCATCATCATCTAATTCTTCCACGTGAAGCCTGAAAACCATGAGGACTGATTGAGATCATTTATGTTAGGTAGAATGCCTAGTGGGGGCTGGGTGGTCTCCTGCAGATTTTTTTTTTTTCTCCAAACCCCTGGAGTTTTTTTTTTTTTTTCCGTCCCCTTGGCCAATACTTGTTACTTAGTATTGGCTAATCTTATTTTTATATTTTTCTTTTTTCTTTCTTCATCTTGTAAAACACTTTTTGCTACATCGTTTGTATGAATAGGTGCTAAATAAATAAATGTTGTTGTTGTTTGTCATATGCGCATAGGAGACAGCTTAAGGGCTCCAGTGATTCCCTGCTGTTTCACAAGTTGGTGTTGTGCACTAATGATTTTTCTCTTCCTCCTCTGCAGACCAGAAGATTGTCGACTTTAACGCTGATGACATCAGTTTTAGTGTCCATCCCATCTCTTCCACCCAGAAGTACTCAAAATCGAAGATATTGCTATTTTTAATCAGTATCTGTTAAGCCTGAAAAGTCGTTTTGAATGCCACTTTTTCAACACGTTTTTTTCCATTCAGTCACATGGGATTTGCCTTCAGGTACACCAACACTTTATGTGTCATCTCTATCTCTCTATTACATGTTATAAAATTTATTGATGTCATAATGGTGGCACACAGATTAACACTTCCTCATAGCTTTAACATCTTTAGTTTGCATGCCCATGTCAAGCTGTTACCTACTACACTCTTTGTGTTTTCACCTGATACTTTAGTTTTCTCTAATATCCCAAATATATGTGTTAGGCTGACTGGATGCTGTAAATAGATCTGTAAATAGATCTGGTGTTTTGTGTATGTGTGTCTGAGTAAGTGATGCAATTGATTTGTCCCTCTACACAGTCATGACACCATCACACTTTAACGATGAAGCTTCCATAGATACAATAAATGAAATCAAATCGTATCGAAATGCCATTGTAAGCAGTTAAGTATTAATATTTTTGTTAATTAATTATTATTACTGTATTTCAATAATTATTCATTTATATAATGTATTTATTATAATAATGCTAGATTAGGTTAGCTGATGGTAGGTTACATCAGGTCAGGTGTATACTTGATGTGACATCTGCAAAAATAATACAGAGACACATCCCTGCATGCTGTCGGAATGTACTGCAATTTTAAGGCATTCTGTGCACTTGATGCAGCAATGTAGACACAGCAATGTGGACCCTTAATATACTTCAACGTGCTTAACAATGAAATCAGCTAACGATGCACTGATCGGAACCATATGCCTTCATTAAGTGAGACACTACTGTACAGGGTTCATTACTGCCATGTACTATGGGAAATGCTGTTGCCCCCCCCAAAGTCCTTGAAATCAGCAATGTTTGAAAATGTTATGTTTTGTCAGGTACTATAAAATCACTTGATGACCTTTATAGTGTTTGAGTGGTGGTAGGCTAAGAAGTATAGAACTTTTGTAAACATTAGTCAATTATATAGGGTTGAAAGAACTGACAGTAAGAAAATAACAAGTTATCAGTTCCTACACTAAATTTGTGCACTTATAAAAAAAAGAAACTGTTATAATCAGTTTAACTTTGAACATTTTTCAGGTATTTCATGAAAACTTTTGGGGGAACATTTGGTGCATATTTGAGGCTGTAGTTTGTTCTCAACTATAGTCCCTTTTTTGAGATAAAAATAATTTCACGTGTTTCTTCTGTACTACCAATGTCTTATGAGTGGGCTGTCATGCTTGCTCACTGTTGTCACAGTGTTGCTATAGAGGTAGCTGGGAGAGTGCAGCTTGTGTCCTCATAAGCACAACTGTTTAAAAGTCAGAGCTATGCACTTTCCAATTATCTAAAATTGTGGATAGAAACTTCAAACTCTGGCAAGTATATTTTGGTTAAGGTTTTCTCTGGAAAAAGACTTTGGTGCATTACTGCTTTTGACTTTAATACTGGAGTTTTCTTTTAGGCTTGACAACAGATTGTTTTTTCTCCTGTTAATGGGCTTGGCATGACTTTTGATGTCCACTTCATCTTCTGGTCCTTTCTGTTGTGAATGGAAATACAGAGACCTCATCAAGATGTAATACTTTTTTAATGATTCAAATCATAAGGAACTCCTCTCTATATCCAAATAATCACTTTTATTTATATAGTGTTTGTCTAACCTACTCAAAGGGCTTTACACAGAGAGTCAGGAACCACTTCAGCTACCAGTAATGTGCAACATCTACCTGGATGATATGATGGCAGCCATTCTTGTGCCAGCACAATCACCACACTTTAGCTATTAGGGGTGAGATGAGAACAGACCGTTAGAAACTGGAGGTGATTAGGGGTGCAGAATTGTCAAGATCATGGTGGACAACTTAGACAAGACATCTGGGTACACAATACTCTTTTCAAAAGATGCCCAAGTATCCTTTATGACCACAGAGACTCTAAAAAACAGCACTTTTTTTACAGTACAGTGACCCCCATCACTACACTGGGGCATTGGGAATCACACACAGTCCACAGGGGTAAGTGCTCCCAAAGGCCTCACTAACACCTCTTCCAGCAGCAAACCAAGCTTTTCCTAGATTGTAACAAATACCAAAGAAAAACTTAGCAATAGACATGGGAAAGGATATAAGGCTCTAGTCAAATAATTTTGCATTATTATTTATTAAATCAGAAATATGACTGTCATACTTTTGCTGGCTCATTGCACTTTCAGGTGTTTCGTGTGGGTGGCATGGTGGCGCAGTGGGTAGTGCTGCCTCGCAGTTAGGAGACCCGGGTTCACTTCCCGGGTCCTCCCTGCGTGCAGTTTGCATGTTCTCCCCATGTCTGTGTGGGTTTCCTCCGGGTACTCCGGTTTCCTCCCACAGTCCAAAGACATGCAGGTTAGGTGCATTGGCGATCCCTTTTGTGTGGGTGTGTGTGTGTGTGTGTGTGTGTGTGCACTCTGCGGTGGGCTGCCGCCCTGCCCAGGGTTTGTTTCCTGCCTTACGCCCTGTGTTGGCTAGGATTGGCTCCAGCAGACCTCCGTGACCCTGTAATTAGGATATAGCGGGTTGGATAATGGATGGATGGATGGATGGAGGTGTTTTGCGTACTCACTGTAATACTAAGAATAGGGGCTGTTACTATGCAGGTGCTCAGCCCCAAGGATGAAGCATGAAATGAGATGTAATAATGCTTTGCTGGCAATACGAGACGTGTTGAATCGGTAAATTCAAACAAGATATAGTGGTAGATGCAGCCCATGGTAGATGCACACATTTAGCCTTAAAACAAGAATCAAAGTGTCTGTTTGGTAGAGAGAGGCCAAACAAAAATGGGCAAAGGTACCCTGACAGTAAAAGATGATGGCAAAAATGATAAATAACTTGCAATAATATTTAAACAACACAGTATGCTGCTGGCATTTGTAAAGGTAGGGCCTGTGGAATTTGTAAGTAGCTCTTGAAGGGCTTGCTCCTCTTTTAGTTCCCAATTCTCCTGTTATATTACTTTTGATGAGTTAATGTTATGTAGAAACACTAATGAGAGAGGTGAGGTCCCAATCAAGCCTTCATTTGAAAAGAGTGGGCTGAGGTGTAGCCAAGTCTATATGTGACAATGTCATACATTATTACCTGACAGAAATTTTGAGAGGGCAGACGAGTGAGTCTAAAATCCTTCCTCTTCTTCTTCTTTCGGCTGCTCCCATTATGGGTTGCCACAGCGAATCATCTTCTTCCATATCTTCCTGTCCTCTACATCTTGTTCTGTCACACCCATCACCTGCATGTGCTCTCTCCACATCCATAAACCTTCTCTTGGGCCTTCCTCTTGCCTGGCAGCTCTGTTTTTAGCATCCTTTTCCCAATATACTCAGCATCTCTCCTCTGCACATGTCCAAACCAATGCAATCTCACCTCTCTGACTTTGTCCCCCAACCGTCCAACTTGAGCTGACCCTCTAATGTACTCATTTCTAATCCTGTCCATCCTCGTCACACCCAGTGCAAATCTTAACATCTTTAACTCTGCCAACTCCAGCTCTGTCTCCTGCTTTCTGGTCAGTGCCACCGTCTCCAACCCATATAACATAGCTGGTCTTACTACCGTCCTGTCTAAAATCCTAAATTTGCATTATTTCTTCAGTTTGGTAAGTACTTGTATATGTCACAGTAAATACTGCCAAATAAATGAAAATAAATGATCAGGAGAAGATGTTTGCATCTTTGATATTTAGCTAAGACTAAATGAATACAGACATTTCAAATGTTCTTCTGTCTAGTATCATATACTGTATATGAGAGAAAAGCTGCAGCTCAAACCACAATGAAGGAGAGAGCACAGGGAGCATTAGGACTTTTTACCTGTGTTTCCCATCACAATTTAAATAACAAGGAATTTAATTTTGCTGCATAGGCAAATATTGTTTGGTTATTTTTAGCTTGTGTTTCACGACTGATATCATATGATTATTAAAGTATACATAATCTTGATTCATTTGTTGCCAAGGTGATAATGGAAAAGGCAAGTCACCACTGACAATACCTAGGTAAGGCAATTTAGCATGAAACAGGTACGTTTGTGGAAAAAAAAAAGGTAGAAAATGTTAAGCAAAATAATGGTAGTAGCATACAGTATACTGTAATTTCCTGTTTTTTCCTATGCTTTACTATATAAATTATTCAAACTTGAAGCTTATGTTTTCTTTAGCATGCATGAAACATTTTAAAAACACTAAAATATGTCCACATTGGAGAAGGCACATGCATAGGATACCAGTTTTCTTTTCCTCATCGTATCCTAATAGATATTTCTTAATATATTATATAGTCACTGTAGTAAAACTGAGAATTAGATACTCACCAATTTGAATTTCTGATTAATACTGAAATTTTATTTTATGTGAATAAATATTTAATGTCCAAAACAGAAAAATAGTTGATTGCTATTTTGTGCAAGTAGCTCAAAATGTATTTTGATGACCACACACTTCTTTGCTTAAACAGACATACAGTGTGTTCAGAAAGTTTTCAGACCCCTTTGCTTTTTTCACATTTTGCTATATTGCATTCTTGTGCTAGTATAATTTAAATTCATATTTTTCCCACATCATGCAATACTCTATATCCCAGAATGACAAAGCAAAATTGGCATTTTAGAATTTTTTACAAATTTGTGAAGAACAGGAAACTGAATAATCACATTGACGCAAGTATTCACACCTTTTTCTATGACATTCAACATTCATCTTTGGTGCATTCCATTCTATTAATCATCAATGAAGATGTTCCTACACCTTCTTTGGAGTCCACTGGTGGTCAATTAAATTGATTGGACATGATTTGGAAAGGCACAAGAAGGTCCCACAATGAAAATAACACATTGACACAAGTATTCAGACCTTTTACACAGTACTTAGAGTTGAAGCATTTTTGGCAGTGATTACAGCCTGGTGTCTTCATGGGCATCATATGTAGAGCTTTGCACCCTAGGATTTGGGGATTTTCTGGCATTCTTCTATGTAGATCCTTTCATTCTCTACCAGGCTTTTTTCAAGGATTTTCCAGAGAAGTTCAATTGGGTTTAAATCCAA
Organism: Erpetoichthys calabaricus; assembly: GCF_900747795.2. Taxonomy (NCBI): domain Eukaryota; kingdom Metazoa; phylum Chordata; class Cladistia; order Polypteriformes; family Polypteridae; genus Erpetoichthys; species Erpetoichthys calabaricus. The sequence goes on from NC_041406.2 coordinate 81,572,514, forward strand.
TCCAATCAAGGACATTCCCAGAGTTGTCCCTAAGCCACTCCTGTGTTTTCTTTTCATTGTGCCTAGGATCGTTTTTCTGTTGAAAGGTAACCCGTCATCACAGTTTGTGGTCTGGATAGCTATAGAGCAGGTTTTCATTAGGAATATCTTTTCAGCTTTGCCTCGGCCTTGTTTAATCTCCCAATTGCTGCAGCAAAACAACTTTATGGCATGATGCTGCCACAACCATACTTCACCAATAGAATGGTGTTACACAGGTGATGAGTGGTGCCTGGCTTCCTTCAGAAATGATGCTAATCTTGGTTTCATCAGACCAAAGAATCTTGTTTCTTAAAGTCTGAGAGTCCTTTGAGAGGCTTGCCTTGTGTCTTTTACTAAGAGGCTTCTGTCTGGCCACTCTGTCATAGGCCCAGATTGGTGGAGTGTTGCAGTGATGGTTGACCTCTTGCAAGTTTCTCTCATCTCCACAAACTTTCTCTGGAGCTCAGCCAGAGTGAGCACTGGGCTCTTGGTCACCTCTTTTACTGAGGTTCTTCTCCCACTATTTTGCAGTTTGGCAGGTTGGCCAAATTTAGGAAGAGTTAAGGTTGCTCCACACCTCTTTTGATTAATACCTGTGATGGCAGCTGTGCTCTTGGGATCAATACTACATGAATTATTGTAGCCTTCCCCAGATCTGTTCCCAGGCACAATCCGTGTCTCTAATCATTACAGGCAGTTCCTTTGACCTCATTACTTGGGTTTTGCTCAGATATTCATTATCAACTGTGGCACCATCTATAAACAGGGGTTTGCCTTTCCCAGTTATATCCAATCAGTTGAACTGACCACAGATGGACTCCATAAAAGATGTAGAAACATCTCAATGATGATCAGTAGAATGGGATGGACCTCAGCAAAACTTCAAGTGTCATAGCAATGGGTTTGAATACATATGTCAATCTGATATTTCATTTTATAATTTTTAATACATTTGCAAAAAATTCTAAAATCTTGAGTGTTGCTTGATGTGCGCAAAAAATGAATTTAAATGGCTGCAACATAACAAAATGTGAAAAAAGTGAAAGAGTCTATATCCTTTCTCAATCCAGTGTATGCAAACATGAACCGAACTTCCCCAAAATTTACCCAAGCTGATGTTGAGCATGCCTCTCATCCCACATAAAATATTCAACAGGTCAATCTGTTTATCTTCTATGACTCTGTTATTCTTGTACAGGGTCAAAAGGAGCAAATGCTTCATCTGGCAAGAATTAGCTATTATCGGCACTGTGGCAGAGCTGACAGTGTTTCTGCTTTGTGAAAGCTGATTCCCAGTTTGATTGTATTTTGTGTTTAGTATACATGCTCTACTTTTAAGTTAACTGGAAACTCAAATTCGGCTCAATGTATTTAAGCATGTGTGTTTAGGTATACAGGTGCCCAGTGATAGACAACCATATAAGGATTTGTTCTGAAGAGATACACTGAAATATATCATCAAAACAAGTGGCCAACACAGTTGTTACAATAATTTGCTTGACCCCACTTTATTGTATATAAGGATTATCAGTTACAAAATAATATTTTTTTTAATATTTTAACGTATTTGATCAAACTAAACATCATGTGAACAAAACATGAAATACACAAGATCTCTACAGAATTCAGCTGCCATGTTTATTAACCTGCCAGGAAAAAGAAACAAAAATAATTAAAGAAAAAAGCAGCATTTGGACAATTTTACCGTCACACACATTTCTCCTTTAAAAAAGATAAAATATTGAAAAGACGATAAAATTGTAGAAAACAGTTATGATGTCTAAGTAGACTAGATAACTGATAAGGAGCATCTAAGCATTTCTTCAGTTTTCATTTCATGAACTCAGAAAGAAATAATATGGTCACGCTTTAAGGATCCATTACAAACCAGCTAATAACTGTCTATAGACATTTTACTAAATATGCTGTCAACAGTAATAAATAACTATTAAAACAGTAAGACTCTTGAAATATTTTATGTCACTGCCATTACTCATTGATTTATATCTTATGTTCTATAATAGGCAGACTGTTAAAAGCTGCTTATAATGGATACCTACAAGTAACAATTTTGTCTGATGCCTTTACTGCATAATTCAAATGCTATGAGAACAGTTGTGTACTGTTTATGCAAATTAAATAGCCAGGCAGTGTCATGAAATCTATTTTATGAAATCTATTTTTGTTTTCTGTTTTATATAAAACAAACATAACAAAGTTAAGGTTCATGTATCTATTTTTAACAAGTCAAATTATCCTTTCTGTTGTTGTGCAGGAACCTTTCATGGTGCGAAGCTACAGCTCATCCAAAAGGGAGCTTCACTGTACGTTTGTATAAAGCATTCGCACAATCACACTGAGATCTGGACGGTTTAGCAATCAATCTGACAGCAACTGCTTCATCTAGACTCAAATTGCTTTTACTCTCTGGAAAACACATGAAAATTGTAAAACACTGGTATTTCATACCTACTAACATCTAGGCACCTTCATATATATGAATGGCAAATTTAAAAAACACTAATTCTTTTTTTGTTTAAGATGCTTTGTGGTTCTCCATGGTTTATAATCAAAGGTCAATGGTTTACAAGTATAGAACGCCACAAATGTACTGAAATGATCTGGTTGTGTTGAAATGAAATTTGAAAGCAGGCAGTTTGACATTTTTTGAGGAAGGGTAGTGTCAGACAGTATTCCATTTAAGTCATTCTTAACTAGAGAGCAAGTCTTCAGTATCATACAGTCCCCCAGCATCCCATAAGCATGAAACAAGCAAGCAGGACCACTGGGCTTCTGTGGAAATGTGTAAATCTGCCCAAACTGTAATTCTGGCCTCAAAGATGCTATCTTATACATTTAGGCTTTGTGTACTGACATTATACAGAATAGATTGTCTTAACAAAACACTTTCATGTATCACACCATAATGCAGAATTTTCTCATTGGAGTTTGAGCCATTTTAATTTTTTTTTGTTTTTAAAATATGTCTATACAAAATACTGAATTTGTTTTGTTTGCAGCAACTCTGTATATAATATATATATATATATATATGCTCAAAACTCTTAATTTTCAAATTAGGAAGCCACAACAACCACTTTTTTTCTTTTTCTCTTTTTATTAATTAATTACGGAGTTCAAAAGCCCACTTGTCTTATTCAGTTTCCGGTCTCCACTTCACTGTTTTGCAAGAGCCACAAAGCCAGCCAAGTTGCGTTATTACCATACCAAACCACATAATAATTCAGACTTTATTTTCTTAACTAACAGAAATAATTAAAATTATCATCAAGGAAGTTAAAAACCGATATTAAACATAGAAGTGGAAGGAACCACTCAATAATTTAAGGGTGAAGAACTGCTCTGCAAGTTGAAAATAAATGAAGAGGCTGAATAAAGTGCTCTGTTCTAGAGTTGAAGAAAATATCAACATTTTCACTGCTTTCTCGTTGTGTGGCCAATGACAACAGGGTACTTAATAATGACATTTATAGAAAGAATCTGGAAGGTTCCTAGTCGCTATATGTCCAATGGCTTTAGATACTGTAGCTGGTTAGTCATTTTATTCGTTTTTCTTTATACTGTGTATATATATATAATTTTATAATTTTTTTCCAGAAAATGAACTAGCTATGAAATCATAATTGCAGATATAAAAGTAATATCACAGAATAGTGCCAGCACTAGATACATTAAATTTCTGCAATTTTCACTGATGCTTGATACATAAACTTTCCATCCTGTTTGGATGTTCGATACATACATTTTTCATCCAAATCTGAAGAACATTTTCACCAAATGAATGAAGTGCTACTTGCAGTGAAGCTACAGCTTAAACTACCTTCTAATGCTGCAATCATCTATTGTGTCTTGAAATGCTGCTACTGCACTCACAGCTTCAGTCTGAGCTCCTCAGTGAAGTTGATCATACTTAATATTAGATCACAGAAAATAGACCAACAGCAGAAGCATGTTCATATTCTAATATTGTATTTGAATATTTAATAAACAGAGGCAAAGTAACTGTAAAGATATTAACTGCATCCCACAAGGTACTCTGACTATCAACTAAGTACCTATTTATTGTATACATTTTACTTAAGTGTGTTTATTGTGTTAATACAGCATTAATAATAAAATGAGTTAAGAATACAGGTGATTCCTCTTTAGTGAGCAAATTATGGTGTAAATAAATAATTACAATATGAGTATTGCTTAAGATCTCTTTTTTCATATTTTTCTAAAATTTTCTTTGGGGTCAGAGTGTTGCTAATAGTGTTTTCTTTCTTAAAATCATACATGTAGGGGCACAGATTTCAGATCCGATTAAAAGAAAAAGCATATTCGCACAATGCGCATAGTATACCTTAAAACAAATTTGCAAAAATAAAAATACAAATAAAATTCACAACACACTGTGGTCTTTAGTTGCCAACATGGCAAGAATATAACTCTACGTTGGGCTATGCCATATCAGTTACCTTTGTCTAACTTCAAAACTGTTAGTTTAAATATCAATTTCTCAAAACAGCATTTCCTTTTTAAAAGTAAAGGATAATTGGAATGAATGCAATTTTAAATAATCAGTATTGCTGACATCAGCAGATGACGACAACCAGAATGAAGCCAAAAAAAAAAAAAAAACCTTTTCAAACTATAAAGGCATTTATCTTGCAGTTGTACTCCTCTGGGGAAAATCCAATTTCCCCACATTGTCCTATTAGTAATAGTGGACATTTTCATATGGAGAAAGTAACATCTCAATCATCATTGTAAATCCCAAATCGATCTAATCTCATTTGACTGGATTACTCGTGAAATATCTTCTTAAAGTTGCTTTCAAATGCTTAGAAAATAAAGTAAAAACAACCCCACCTTTTCTATTCAAATTCAAATTTCAGTCTTTATCAATAAAGTGCACTATCCATAGTGGATTGTGTTGTAATATGATAAGAACAAAGACCCTCTTCATGAAGCCAGTGAAAGCAAATTATGATCTAGGTAAATCCTAAATCGAACCTTGATCCATGACGTATAAGAACACATTGAGGGAATTATCTGCCACGTCATCTGTTAATACACGTAGCCTTCATTATAAGGATGAGAATTACAGTAACCTCCCTCCTGCACGTAAGCCAAGTTTTCATCAAAGTGGGAAAGTGGGACAGTGTCTTCCTCATTGATATGGCGCTCCATATCGGTCTTCAACACAGGGCGTTGATTGTCAGGAAAAGCCATGGAGAAAAGCGCTTCTGGGTCACACACAAATTTGTACACGTATCTTTCTCCTGCCACCTTCAGATTAAAAAAAATATTGTTTAAAAAAAACAAAATTATTAACAAGAATGTCTAATGATGCTAAAACTTAACAAGTGTTAATAACACTATCAATAGCACAGATAGCAAAGACATGCCATAAATAAAGAATTATCTACCTTTTGCATGATCCCTTTCTCATAGTAATAGCGCAAAGATCGACTCAGCTTATCATAATTCATGGCTGGACGATTTTTCTGAATGCCCCAACGACGTGCCACCTGTTGCAAAGTAAATAAACACTTTCAGTTATGATGAATAAACAAGTATTTTCTACATTTTTAATACGCAACAGAAGAAAAACCTAGAAGTGCTGCTTTTATCTTTCTTTACTTTCCATTATAGACAAAGATTTCAGTCATATTAAAAAAAGTCAATTATTAGAAAAAAAATATGGGGTAAAATGTTACACAGAAAACACTTAAAGAGACCCTTTAATATACAACAATAACAACAAAAGAGTCAACCTAGAAAATTCACAGGTGTACGTTATATAGATTCAGTCATTTTAAGTGTCCTTCACCACCTATTGATGTTTTATATTGTTTTATTTTTAATGATAAAAATAATATAACATTTAGACATAAAACCTAACATGAAAGAGGCATATGCCCAATAAACATTCTCCTAAATGCTCAGGCCTTTCGTGTTTATTTTGATCATTCTGATTGGTTACCAACATTTTGTTTTCACTGATATGTGAATAAATATTTTAGGCACCATTTATTTATACTTTTTGCTGCCCTTTCAAATAATTGATCACTACATACTCTTATGTTATTTCTGAACCTAATTAATACGTCCCTCTTTATTTGAAAAATATGCTACAGTCAATGTCCATTACAAATCTAATTGGAGAAATATTAAAAAATAAAATTTGATATACTGTATAACAGAAAAAATATTAGTATGAACGGGAGTTAATTCCAGGTTCCATAAATTATTTACACATTTCAGCAAAGTCTAACCCCTAATTCTGTTTGTCAGTATGTCCAAATACATATGTGTAACTGTTGCAATACCTCAGTCGAGGTTGGTAAATTCATAAATTGACAAAAATAATGTTTATGTTATATGGTCTCCTCCTCTTTGAATTGACGACAAATTAATCCTCACAACGTTTTCATTCTGGCAATGTAACTTCTCTTTGTCTGTTTGACTCTCAAGCATCATAATGAGTCAGGAATAAACACTGCATTTTACCCATCATAGGACACACTCACTGCACACACACCCACGCTCACTAGTAGGGGGCCAACTTAGACTCACCAATTAACTAAACATGCAAGCTGCTTTTGGATATGGAAGGAAAACTAAAGTCACCATTTTCAGGAGCCTTTTTAATGTCTGTTGCACTAATTTTAGCTATTTCAGCCAGCATGCTGTTTTGTATGTTTTTAGGTAAATCTGCTTTTCTACATCTTCGACATACTGACACACTTAGCCTACTGTAGTTTAAAAGCAATCATTCAGGTCACCTCTATTGCAATTATACAAAACCAGAAAAAAACTCAAATAATTTTAGTCTCACTTCTTATTCTTTCATTGCCTGATCCCACCCATAGCACTATAATTCAGTCATAAACGGCATAGTATTAATAAGTCAAGTCCAACGTGTCTTATAGAATGCCTGTTAGAATACAGGCTACTAGCAGGATTCAGTCATGAATGGAACACGAATCCAGTTTAGGACTCACTCTCACTTATACAGGGCCAATGAAAGAATCAACAGTTAACCTAACCTTAATATTTTTATATACCAGGAGAAAAGCCATCATTACTCAAAACAGCTTGGCTATACCACAACCCAGGCTCGTCTCACAGGCCTGGGATTTCTAAACAGCCCCTCTTCCCTTCATATACTGGCACATTGTTTACTCAGCAACCACTGTATTTCTATTAAAAATGCACCAGGAGATTGCTGTATCAAACGACTGGAACTAAAATAATTATAATAGCTTAGCACCAAAGTTTTATTCCCAAATACAAAAACCAAAACCCAAAATTCAAACACTAGAGTGTATTGAACTTAGGTATTTACCAAAAAAACCTCAAGCTAGCTTAGGAGTATAATCAAAATCAAAATGCTCAGACTAAGAATCAAACTGAGAAACAAAGCTGTGATTTGTAATAAGAATATCAAACACTAAGCTCTCTACGCTAAGATCTTTTCAGAATCAAATTCATAATCTCAGATACAGGACTGATGTGCTTTGCTGAAATTTACAGGAGAAATCATAGATGATAATCCTTAGTGCCATTACGTGTATCCTACCGTTATGATTCAGTTAAAATAAAATGACAAAAAATTAACACCCAAACAAAGAATAATGTCATTCCTTGAAAATAAACCTTTACAAAGATGAATAACAAAGTCATATCAAAAATATGTCAAAGATAACCATGTTCATATGGTAAGTTGGTGTAAAGCTAATTCCAAATCAGCTGGAGCTATGAGACAGCACCACAAACAATACTGCAAACATACTGCCAGCCTAGTAATAAAGAAGCAATGCACAAATAATATTACTGTCCAATTGTAGGATTTGTGCGTGTGCCCTGCGGTGGTCTGGCGCTCTGCCCAGGGATTTGTTCCTGCCTTGCGCCCTATGCTGGCTGGGATTGGCTCCAGCAGACCCCCGTGACCCTGTAGTTAGGATATAGCGGGTTGGAAAATGACTGACTGACTGACTAAAATATTCTAATATGTCCCATCACTATTTGTCAATGATGTTTTGTTCTAGGAGTAATCATGATGATGGCAACAATTTGTGAATTTCCCATTGGGATTAATAAAGTATCTATCTATCTATCTATCTATCTATCTATCTATCTATCTATCTATCTATCTATCTATCTATCTATCTATCTATCTATCTATCTATCTATCTATCTATCTATGAGTGTTTGTCTAAGCTAGCTTTCCACTAAGAGGATATCTGCCATTCCATCTTTGGTGGCTTTGCCTATTTCACAAGAACACAGGTAAATACTCAGTATCTTCAGATGTAATTCCACCCAAATAGCTCCCACCTCTTACAGACAGCAATCTGAAAAAGCTAATTCTGCACGTGACTATCCAGGTGTTACGAGAGATCAAATTTAAATACACCACACTGTATTATCTGCACAGTGAAACATGTAAGGCATATACATTTATTTTATATATACGTACCAATATGTTTATTTTTTGTAATTCACAAAATATTACAATTTTAAGTCACAAACTAGTGTTTAGTCAAACTTATAGTTTTTTAACAATGCTTGTCAATATATTTGTTTGAACACCAGCCATAATACCTGACAAAGAGAGGTAGCAGAATAATGAAAACAATTTTGGCTATCTCTTGCCTTATGTGCTCCTTTCCTCAATATTCACATATCTCAGCGTCTCTTTACTGCAGGGCCCTCTCTTGAGTGTGTTCCCATAAAGCCTGCTTCTCAGACTCTGTCATTATTTTCAAGGCACCTTCCTCACCTCCTGTCCGGATTTATACCTGCTGTCTTTGAAGGCAACTCTATCAGCGTGCCTCTTATGCCTTTACTCTTTAACTGTGAGTCTCACACTTTCGCACTTCCTCTTTCATTACTGTATGTCACCCAAATCAAACTGACCAATTAGATTGCTCAGAAGGAATGGGCACACAGACCTTAGTACTTTTTATATAGTACAGTCGACCCTTGATATACGACCGGCCTGACATGCGAACAACTTGGTTTACGACCAAAATTTTTGTTTAGAATTACGACCAACGTCTTGCGTTATGACCCGAATGCGGTCACCTGTATCCGCTTGTGCGATTGTAAACAAACAGCCGAGAGTGTTCGTAAGCATCAGTCAGAGCCCAGATACATGTGTTTGTGGACGTAATTTCAGTCAGTGCAGCGATTTATATAATTTATTTCGATAATTGCTAAGGAAGGAAGAGAAGGTAACGAAGGTAAAGAAAGTGATCACAATCGAAACAGAAGGAAATAGTGCGGAAATATGAGAGTGGTGTTCGTGTGACCGATCTCGCTAATATGTATAACATGTCAAAATCCACCATCTCGACAATTTTACAAAGAAAAGATTTGTATAAGGAGTCTCCTTCCAAACAATAACCACCTTCCATTTCATTCTCCTCCTCCTCCCTTCCTGCAGCCCAAAGATGTCAAATTAAATGGTGAGTACAGTATGAAATTGTTGTTTCTGGCAGGCTAGGCACTTTTTATAACTTTTTGGTTAGTACATTAGAAACATTATTGTTGTTTTGGTAAATTATGCACATTATGCAACCCTTTTTTATTATGAAAAGGTTAAGTAAGTGTTGCTGTGGGAGGTTCGGAACGCATTATGGGTATTTCGATTATTTCTTATGGGAAAAATAGTCCTGACTTACAACCAACTGAGTTACAACCAGCCCTCGCGAACGAATTGAGTTCATAAGTCAAGGGTCCACTGTAGATTAAAAAAAAAAAACACCAAAAGATTGATACTCTTTTTTGACAGCCACAAAACATTGAATACAGCTGTCATTCCAAAAGAGAAATTTCTTTTGTGTATTTCATGTTTTCTTTTTATTCCTAAATGTAAAAAGTGCTTCCTAGAATTTTTTACATACCAAATATCATGAATAGCGTAATCAGCAGATTCTATGTTCCATCTAGCCCACTGTACATACTTTTTCATAGATAAAGGCTCATATTGTACATGCGCTTTATTGAAATAAGTTGAATTGATGAATTAGCAAAAAATGAATATGAAGTTTGACAATAAATTTTCTCCCACAAAATGAAAATGTACAGACAAAGTGATAACGAGTTAGCTGAAATGAACCCTAACCCTCTGAAAAGAAAGCAACGACTGTGATGGTGAAGGGAGTGAAGAGAATTTTGAAATACAAAGTAAGGAGGAAGACGATTTTCATTAAGCAGGTAAGTTTATTTGTTTGTTTGATGGCATTGGCTAGCTCTCCTGCTCTTGAACCTTAAAAAGATAAATTAAATAAACTTTCTCCCTATTCACTTGATGTTTACACAGCAAAATACTGTCATTGGGGAACTGAAATATAGAAAACAATACTTTTCTGGTTTCAAAAGGAATATAAAATGTTGACCATGTTCTAACACTATGAATAAAAATACATTTTCAGGAATTTTTAAAGGTGCTTGTCTGAAGCAATTGAACACAATTGATCTCTGTTGGAAACCTTGACTCTGACTTTAGAATTTATTTTAGACAGAATTATGATACATTCTCTTAGAAAACACAAACAAAACCCTAAAGGATTCACAAAAGGGGATAAAAGTTAAAGTATGTAAATAACCATTTATCTTTTATTCTACTGATCATTAAAGAAGAAATATTTTTAAATGAATAACCATTAATTGCTGTTATATAATGCATTATGCCCTGATACTGACAGCTTTCTTTTCTGTTTTCATGAAGCCCTCTTTAATATTTTTCTTTGACTGTTAGGTTCAGCAATTGTATGTTTAACTATACTTCAGTTTATCTTAGTAGCACAAATTAATAACTAAGGATGACAGACATGGTATTTTCTATGTAGAAAAGTAACACTTTACATATTAATGAGCAGTCATTGTCCCATATCTAAAAACAATGATCTTAGAAAAACAATGGTATTTCACACAATAAAAAGGTCTAAAGAACATAAAATGTATTAAATACTGTTGAAAGCAATAAAACGTAATATCAGTTAATGCACTTTGGATGTCATTGAATGAGATCATTGTTCTTTTAAAATTTAAATTAACATTTTTATGTTTCTTTTTTAAAGAGTAAGATTCAAAACATGTTCAGTAAGTCCTCATTTAATGTTACTCTACAACTGTGACTAATGTTGCATTTCTGCATTTTAAAATCATTCATTGGGAGGAAACAAATTAATTAAGGAAAAATATATTTTAACATCTGCTGACATTGTCAATAAAATACATCTCATAACGGGTGTCCATATGTTAAAAATAATGGCATTGGGCAAGACTGATGAAAGTGAGGGAAGTACATACTAAAAACATTTTCTGAAAAAGTGCAATTTCAGAAAAAGAAAATTGTGAATGACAACTGTGTGCAAGTGAGGAATGAAATGTTTATACTGAACCTGGCCAACAACTTGATATTTTGGTTTTCATTATGGTACAAATAAATTAGTTATTTCAGTTTGCCACAGTAATAAAATTACTAGAAACTGTGTATGTGATTTATAGCCATAATAATGAATGCCAGAAGAGAGAAAAATTATTAATATCCAAATTAAGATGTTTTATGTAACAACAATAAATAAATAATAAAATTCAATACTCAATAAATACATAATTCACACACAGTATTACAATTAAAGCACTTTAGCTTACTCAATCCATACAAATTTAAATATTGTAATTTAAGAAAATATGTGAACAGACAGGATTATGTGAAACCTTTTAAATAACCAAAATAAATAATGATGGAGAAATTAAAATGACAAGAGGGTCTTGTTCTTCATGAGCTATAATGTTTTCTGTGTGGTAATAACTGGTTATTCCAGTGAGTCAGGACTTTGATTAGATTCCTGGTTTCTTTCCTGACTGGAGGTTGGCACACTGTATTAATGCCCAAGGGTAAATAGTCCTTTCACATGGCCTTTGGAAGTCAGAGCACAGGGTTCGCCATTGTACACCGTCCCTGGAGCAATTTTCAGGTAAAGGGCCTTGATCAAGGGCCCAACGGAGTAGGATCCCTTATGGCAGTAGCGGGATTTGAACCGGCAAACTTCCAGATACTAGCACAGATCCTTAGCCTCAGAGCCACCACTCCACCTATTTAAATAAATTCCATTTTCAGAATTATAATATTTTCAGCTCTTTGAACTCTGAACTCATTATCATTCTTTGAAAAGATAAATGCACTGCCAAATCAAAGTGTTGGATGGATATATGGATGCCATCAGTGGGAATTCCCAATGCTGAAAATTGTACTGAATGGCCTTTTTATAGTGAAAAAACAGTATATCCTTGACAACTTCACTATTAAGTAAAATTTTAGACTATCAGAAAAATAATTCTTTACTTCTGAAGGTATGTTCAAAGGTGAGTATATTGTTTTTATACCTATTTACTGGATATTTCATTTAAATAAAACCTTGTGTGGTTACCTTTTTAATATATTTGTGAAAAGTGACTTAAAACAGACTCACTTCTTCAGGCTCAATGAGTTTAAACTCCATTCCTCGACCAGTCCAGGCTATAAAATGAGAGTTTGACGGATCATCCAGAAGTGCAACCAGAAACTGCCATAATTGGAGAGATCCTCGTCGTTGATATGTGGGGCCTTCTCTGTACATACCAGGTTCCTGTTTAATGTCACCTTGTTTCAAAATGAAAAGAGTTTTTATTTGCATTGAGATGGCATTCCAATACATAGTGTAACTATAATTACAAAAAATTCTCTGAAGGAATAGCAATGTATATTAAAATAGAGTACAACCTACCAATATACCACTATTTTAAAATACTCCTCCATACATTTAACTGTAACTCCAAAATATACAAAAAGTTTTTTTTGGTGGGAAACGTCAACCAGTGCTAATGATAGCAGATGTAGTGTGGCCTTGTGTGTAAAGTGGCCTCAAATGATAATCTCTTAAGATATCTATTGTCCATTTTACCACAGAACACCAAGTATGATACATTTACAGTATATATTCCGCTATTAGAGGGGCTCCCTAAAATAAACATACTGCTATGTTTTAGTTTAACACTTTATTATACCTCACATTATGTAAGTTACAGTTAAGCCGAATTTACACTTGACGCTCAGAATGCTTACGTGCATGTGATATGGCTGTCACATGTTCCCAGTGCTCTTTTGACGCATCCCCTGAGCACATCATCAGAAATTAATGCAACGTGTGCGAGAGTTGCAGTATCAGCAAAAATTTGGGTGGTGTTGTCAGCATTGTTGTTCACTATCAACATGGCTGAACGTTTCAAGGAAGAGCTGATAGAGCAGGTTAGAAATTATCGCCATCTTCACAATCTTACGACCCCTCTCCATAGTGACAAACATGCGTGTCAGAACAGTTGGCATCAAATTGACAGCTCTATGAAAGCAGATGTGGAAACGTGCAAGACGAAATGGAAACAAATTTGAAACAGATATGTCCGTGCAAAGCAGAAAATGTCCGATAAAAGAAGTGGGAATTTGGACGGCACTATGTTTTCGTCACTGTTGCCATTTTTTTGCACCTTTGAAACAGCATTGGAATGCAAAGAAGTTTTACTGTCAACATCTTTCTTATCTCAACTCACAACACAGCGAAATGGGACACTGTTTTCTCACCATGATGATGTCTCATGTATAGCAGCAGAGTCCAGAAGTGCATATCGCATTATGTCAAGTTTATCCTGGCCCTTACTGCTAACAATCACACTGAGTATAATGCGAAAAACTTACTATTGTGCAAAACAGGCTGGGTCATCTGCGGACAGGACCACTACTGTAGTGAAAACTTGTGAGCCCCGCAATAGCTGAGGTGGGGACCCCTCCCAAAAACAGAAGTATTTACAATGGATCGATTTAACATTCCTTTAGCTTTTTCACACATTTTACATTTTTTATATGTTGTTGACCATAAAATGTTCATTGTCTAAAGAAGTCTTTTAAGGCTGTGTTCACACTGCAGCTAAAAGTGACTGTATCCTGATTTTTGCCTTGTTTATCTGATTTTTCATTTTTGACCATTTAGACTATTTTGCAAATGATTCAGATCTGATATGAGTACAGATGTCTATCCTGTACCTGCAACATATACACAAAATATATAAAACAATTTTGTCAGACGGATGCTGGTTGCTGTGCTACTTCACATTGTTTCAGTGCAGACCATCTATAAATTTGTAAGTTCAGGATGGCAAGGGAAAGAAACAGGAATAGAAAGATCATAGTTGTTGGTTTGAATGTATTTATTACTACCAGTGCTTTGTACACAGAAACAAGTGGACTAAAGGACTGACATAGTGTAGTGGGACAGGTTTGGATGCAAAACAGTTGTTACAAAAGCCCTGCAAATCTTTTCAGAAACGTTTTGATTCCATATATTGTTTTTTTTTTTTGCTAATCAGACTTCTCTAAAACATCAGATCTCGCATATGAGTAAAAAAATGGAGCTGCACTGTGAATGTAGCCTTTTTTGTGTTTCAGATCAAACACAATTGGTTGTATGTGATGGTTTAGCGCACTTGCTATCAACCTCAAGGAGACATTCATGAAAAGAATCAGATCAGGTCACTTCTTAATTGATCATAACTATTAATCATAATAAAAACTCAAGTGAAAATATTAAAAAACCCTAAACACAGCGAAATTAGACCTGTACTAAATGAAATCCTGAAGAAATCATTGGCAGTTTCCTGCATTTAACACTCCTTTTTTGTCATCATTCCTTAGAAAAACACTACATGGGTGTTTTACTGTATTTCAGATTTCCCTGCTTCTTCACTGAAGTCAGTAAGTATTCAAACAAATGTTTTCTCAGGTATCAAATTAAATGAAAATGTACTGTGCCTGGGTAATTTGTTGCAATTTGGGGGAAATCTCCTATGGACATTTTGTGAACCCATGGAGATCATATGCCAATCCACTGGACAGGACACAGAATATATTTTATAACATCCATCAGATTAGCATGTGATTGTTAGTGTTTTAAAAGCAACATTTTCATCTCTAAGAATTCAGCACTTAAGAACTGGAGAAAAGAGATCACATCCACCTTTGATGTTAAGAAGCATGCATCTCTTTTTTAAAAAAGTGTTTGGGAGATGAAGTGTTTGGGTATTATTTTTACACCAAATTTGCATACTGGAAAACATATTTCTTTGAAATGTGAAATATTTACACTTTCAGTTTCTGTGGCATCAGATCCACTCACATGTAGCAGAAGCATTTTTCCATGCAGAATGGTGGGCCATATATGTGGGAGACCCACACGATAACTACACTGTACTGTATTCCCATATTCAAACTTATTCAAAACTCTACTGTTATATTTTTTCTGAAATCTGAACAATTCATTATTGAAAAATATCTGACTTCGAGGATATCAGATGATGGATTTGGAACCTGTAATTATGCAAGCATTCCCACATTGCTATCTCTTCTATTGGTAGGCATTGCTGTACAACTGGATTGCCCCAAAGTGTATCACTAATCAAATTAAAACTCTTACCTTCAAACTTTTCAGGAACAACACAAGTATCATCATAAAAGTGTCTCTGTACTTTATCATACATACAGCCTGCATGAAAAATGAGAAATGAGGCACAATTTGTTAAAATAGGAAACAGTTGTAATTGTTATAATTAATTAGATGTGTCTTTAAATACACAGTATATTTGTTTCAACAAAATTTTTTTAAAAGATTATTGTTTTCCTGTAGTAGGATATTTTCCATATCCCAATAATTTTCTCTATTCCAAACTATACAGACATGTTTGAATACTGTTGTGTATCCATTATAACACAGCAAACATTAGCATTAATTAACAGTATTTTAGCAAAAAAAAAACAAGTGTGTTGCTTGTTTCGACCATACAACTGGACAACTGACATATAGATTATGTGACACAAGCAACATGAGTTTTTTTCTATTGACATTTTCACATCATTTATTGTTGTAAAGAATTTGTCATTGTAGTCTTATATCATAAATGCTTTTCTCTTCAATCTGCATGGAAACATGGGATTAAAGATATTTCTCAGCAACCACTACAAACTAAATAGGGTAACATATATAAAAAAATTACCATTTTTGGGGGGGTATTCCTTTAAAACAGTCTGAAGCATTGACACAGCTAGTTACCAAATGTTTGGCAAAGTAATGTTACATTGTCCAATGTGTTCACATAGCTGTTGTAATTTGCCTGGTGTTTGTCCCCTATTCTGAAACTTTTTTTCACATCATCCCAAACATTTTATTCTGTATTTAGATCTATTGCA
This sequence comes from Erpetoichthys calabaricus, assembly GCF_900747795.2. Taxonomy (NCBI): domain Eukaryota; kingdom Metazoa; phylum Chordata; class Cladistia; order Polypteriformes; family Polypteridae; genus Erpetoichthys; species Erpetoichthys calabaricus. Next base: position 81,588,832 of record NC_041406.2, read on the forward strand.
TTTAGTGAAGTTCACTATATTACTCTAAAATTCAGTATCAAGTCCTTACACTCACTCCAAGAGTTCACTGCCCTTGGAATGTGGTGCAATGCCACACTCAAGTGCTGCACCTGCTTGGCAATAATGTTCAATTACCTCTGCAATCGAAACTTTGCTCTGTTTATATCAATAGGCAGTGAGAAGCTAAGCAAAATGACACCTTTTATTAGCTAACTAAGCAGATTACAATATGCAAGCTTTCAAGGAAACCGAGGCTCCTTTTTCTTTTATTCACCAATAAAATGTGCTCATTTTGCTTGACTTCTCACTGCTTCCATCATGGCTAACCAGGTAGAACACCTTACTACTATCAATAGCCGCAAAGATTTCCACAAAATATACTCTATAACATTATACAACATCTACCGGCCTGCATTATTGATTCTAGGAATGAGGAATCCATATATTTTTGAAATTTTTCTACATTTTGATATTCAACAGGAATCAGGATTCATCACACCAGGGGATACCAATCCAGTACACCAGCCTTAGACCACTGCTACTGTCTTTGTTTTACGAGGACAAGAATAAAGCTATGTTGAACCACTGATTACTATTCCTCATTGGTAAAGAAGATTATCACTATTGCACTAGGCTCTTAGCTGACAGGCCACAGCCTATTTGTAAAGCACTGTCAGCTTTCATCAGTTTGTTTCTTCAACTTTACAAATTTGTCTATAGGGTTTCCTTTGCCTGTAGCATTTTTGATGGTGGTCCATTCTGAATTCAACTGTGACACAGTTCCAGTATGTCTAGTGTCTATTGGCTTACTACATTAAAATCCACTTAGACTTTTTTCAGTCTTGTCCATTCTCCTGATTTCCTTTCCTAACCATTAGTACCTGTCAATCTGCTAAATGGTATTGTCTCTACATCTCATTCTGTCACTGATTAAGCAGTCAATTACACAGTCGGTGCAGATGTACCTATTAACATGGCCACTTACAGTACTCTGTCTCAATCTAATTTTAGTTCACGCACAAACGTTTTCACTGAAGAAAGCAAAAGAACAATTGCAAGATATCTGGAATGTGAATTGACTTAAGATACCGTACATCCTCAATTATAAAGTCTGTTCTGTTCAGTTTGAGTTCCAAGCATGCTACACAATTGAGCACATCTTATCCTAAAATTACAAAGCCAGCTCTGCAATGAGGAAGCCAAGAACTTTGAATTTACAATTAACTTTCAGATATTCTTCATTGCATAGCTCCTACAGTAGCTAATATAAAATCACATATAATACCAATTACGGCTATCATTCAGTAAATGAGTTCCAATATTTTAAATACAAATACAAAGTAAACAAAGGAGTTTTCTTTTGCTCCTCCAGTTGTGTATCTCCAACACTGTATGTTTATATTTTAAAAAAGCTACGAAATTATGATCTGTGAATTTGAAATCTACAGTGTAAACACATTTAGCTTCCTTATGCAATTTAATTCTCGTTTTTGTGTTTTTTGTCCTTGTTCTGCAAGGTGTACTGCTTAGGGTGGTTGAAAGTGCCATTAAAATGCAGCATTATATAGCTATTTAAATAAAACATGTCTTTTTTTTTTAATTTGTTAAAGTTAATAAAGTCCGTCAGTGGTTTATTCTTAATGGCATTAGATCAACTAAAAATATTTTGCCGTGCATTTCTTAAATTTTTACAACTTTATTTTAAAAATCACACAGTAAAATCACCAGAAGTAAATTATGACTTTAAGCATATATATGGGTCCACTCTCTTCATATTTAAGTGTTACATTAACACTATAAGAGTTAGTTAATATTAGTGATTTTGCTATACACCGTGATGAACAAATGCAACATTGTTTCATTATGTACTGTATGTCGGTTCATAAATAAACATAAAGTCAGTACTTTCATGTAGTTTGGTACTAAATGTGCCTTGATGACAATTAGAACACATTGGTCCAAAGGAAATGACTTAGTTATTTTCATGATAAATAATAACGAAATCCTTCATGGATATCTTATACATTTGTAAATTATTATTGAGACACAAATAATTCATTATTTACCTTCAGTCCTATTGGAATGAGGCAAAAAACCTTCCTGCCTCATGTAGATGGAATGACAACTTGGTACTTCTATTGAAAAACAAAATATAACAAGGAATTACAATCCACACAAATGGTAGGAAATCATTTCAAGTGGTTATATGAAAATACATTCAAATACATTCAAAGAGCATAAAATGCATGCAATACTCAAATTTATTTATGAGGCATCGGCAAACATGAATTGTAATATACAGATATGAAAAAATGCAGTGCAGCTCAGTCAACTATGCTTTTCATTTAAATACCTTCTATACTGTTTAGAAGTTTATTCTGCATGCTATTTTGTGTACCATATGACCCAATTATAATATCATTGAACACAAATTTAATTTAGACACAAATATTATACTGATTATGTTAATCCCTATGATTCACTAGATAAAAAGGTGCACATGGCCTCCAGGCTACCTATTTAATCATAGAAACTCTCCATGTGTTACCATGATTAGTTTAAATGGACTGAAATTACAATTTGGCACACTCCAGATCCTTTGGAAGTTACAGTTAAATGAAGTATCCTCCTCTGAATATGTTCAGTTAATGTGTTTCTAAAGACTTTCCCTTGAGAACAAATTATATATTCTTCTTTGAAACACCAGCACTCTTTCTCTTTGGAATTTTTATAGAGTCAAATAAATTTTTCATTTCAGAATATGTAAAAGGCTTTTTGGAAAATGCAGAGTGTCAAAACATTTTCAGAAAAGCAAGTAAAGCACAATTGCAAGGAAATTGTTTATACAAATGATTATTCTGGAAAATATAATGAACTGCACAATGGTGATAGACTCAAACTTTTCACAGGACAACTGGACATATAAAGTTAGCTCTTGGGATGGTTAACATAATGCATCAGTCAGACATGTTCTATAATGCCAAGATGCATTATATAAAATATATTATTAAATTTAGCCCATACAGTATACTGTGCACCCAAATTAACACCTAATTATTTCTATTTGTCTAACTGTACTTTTGAGAAATGTTTTCCATGCTCTGCAGAAATTTTCATAGCGCAAATCATCATGCTTTTAAGATTTTTGTTTTTTTATTGGTTTGGACCTTACAATTGGATGTCAGATATACCTGGTATCCTGCCAAAGAGACAAGACAAATACACAAGGGTGGTTCATAGTCCCATAAAAATGCATGCTGTGGGTCACTTAGGCAAGAAAGGTCATCTTATAGCAATCTAAGATTCAAGAGAGCAGCCAAAGGGCACATGCATTACCTTAAAGTTTTCACATTTAAAAGAATGGTGGTCTCCAGTACCTCAGGGATGAGGATGTCTGGACATTAGGTAAACCTGTTCAAAGTTTATATGGTCAACTTAAGAATCTTTTTATATAACAGGCTACCGTGGCTGTCCGCTTGTCTGTCCAGGATTTTAAATCCCCTGAAGCTCGCAAACCGTTTGAACTATTGACCTGAAATTTGGTACACATATACTACATGAATTCTACTATACACTTTCGGGGTGATGATTGACATCCAAGGTTATTCCTCTTTTTATTTTTATTTTATTTTATTGTAGAATCAACTCTTGGCAGTGGCCAGCAGGTCGGCCGTGCGGCGCATGCGAACGGATGCGTTCTCATCCTTACCACCTTCACCATCACTTTCCCTACCTCTTCATATCTTAAATCATTCTTGAGGCAGATTGAAGACTTAAGTGCCAGCTTAATTTAAAAATTAAGGAAACGTACTAAGTAATTGCAATACAAACACTGACTTAATCAGTTTTAATGCGAAAAGATGCCAACAAAAGAAGAGAAGAAGCGGGCTGCTAGGGTGGAGAAAAGAAGAGCTGCTCAGGAAGCAACAAGTGCATCAACCTCTGAGCAAACAAATACTAAACGTACAGAGACAGAGTATGAAAACTACGAATGCTCAAGTCAAGTGTATTCACTGTACATTATCGTGCAGTGCGCCGTTACTGGTACAAATATAATACTCGGGTAGGGAGTACTCACTTCTTTTGTACACAAAGGGGCTTGAGTAATTCTGTAGCAGTGTCTGTTACCTAGTCTTAAAAAGAGTTCACCAGACTTTGGATGGTAGGAGGTTGTGATTAAGAAGAGGCAATACATTCAAGAATGAGTGTGAATGGCAAGAAAAAAAAACTGCTTGAGAAATATGGAAAAGCAGAAAAGCTTATAGAAAATCACATTTACTTTTTTAGCTGACACCTTTATCCAAGGCAATTTATAACATTTGTTATACAATTGGTTATTTTTCCAAATGGGGCACAGGCAGGTCAAGTGATTTGCTCATGGTCACATAGCATCAGTAGTGATATTAAAACCCACAACCTAAGGGTTTGAAGTCCAACACATTAACCACAATGACACGCTGCCTGCCTATGTTTGTGTCACTAACTCTAAACTGACCAGAAATGGCTAAGTGCGATTATGCGTGTGTAACTGAGTGTGTGTGTGTGTGTGTGTGTGTGTGTGTAGGTTTGCACTGCAATGGATTGACGCCTTATCCACCGCTGGATCATGCCTTATGCCTATAGGCTCCTCTCTCTGCACAACCCTAAAACTGGATTATGCAGGTTCTGAAAATGGATGGATTGACTGATTTATGTGTTCAGTAAACTGAAGGACACAAAATACTTAGGGAAATCTATTTGGTGTTCTTTGCATTATTTCAAAGTATACAAATGTTAATCTTAAGTAATTCACGCTCAGCAATCTACACTGACCATAACTAACATTTAAGTGTTATCAGTAAAAGAATCAATCAAATACACTGTCTTCACATGAACATTAACGTTTTTTTATTTATTTATTTATGTATTTATTTATTTAGTTCTAAAAAGACACTAAAATAGAAGTCAAGTTTGATCTAAAATGCTACATTGACACAGCTCATCCAAATAAACCTGGATTTGGAAAATATAAAACTCTATGTTAATATGTTTTAATTAAATCTACACAATGTTTCTTCAAACTCTAGGAAAAAGGTCTTCAATCAATCTATGCTCTCACATATGACTCTTTTTTTTAATGTTTACTTTGTGTCTGTTTTTAGCATTGCAATCCAGAATGTCCCCTAATGTAATGTTCAACGCAAATGGTTCATGGAAAATGGTTTAGGGACAGAGGTTTGCTGCTAGTAATATATTTTTCCAAGATGATCTCCTGTTTCACTGGAAGAGCCTGTGGCTATTATAATAGGTCACATTCTAATCAAATTTTAGAAACATTTCCAAAGTGATTATTCAATAAAATGACTAACACACTTAATAAGGAACCATAAACATAGCTCTGAAGTTTATCAAAGTAATGACTGGCCCAAGGAAATTGTCGTTAATTACATTTGTTACTGCCTACATTCCTATCCAATATAATAAAAAGCAAACAAATCGGGTTTTAACATTTACAGTAATAAGTTATTCTAAATGTTCACTTTTGGTTCCAGACATATGTTAAAAAAGGCCATTCAGGTTTACTTCAAAGCAAAAACATAACCCAGATTGCGGTGCTTTTTTTTTTTTTAACCACATTGCACTCAAGTGCTGTAGTTGCATATAAAGAAAACCATTAAAATTAAGGAAATATGATACGTGTGACTTTTAATTACCTGTAAGAGTAAACCTTTCAAAATACATTGATGCTGCTAACCTTTTTTTTACAAAAGCAGTTCATTAAACCATCAAGTAAAAATGTACTTTTATGACATTGATGTTAAAGCCAGGCAAACAGAGAGCAGCGGAAATGTTCATTTATATTAGTTCTACTGAAATACAGCAGGATTTTCTTTGAAATTTCAAGCTTGACATATGGACCCATGCCACCCTTCTACTGCAATGCAAATTATAATTTTTCATGACTTAGAAGAAAATAACCTTAAAAGAAATGGACTATGTCAAAGCCTGCTTTGTGTAAATCCTTGAGAATCTTGGAAAAGTAACTAGACTCATAGAATTTGATGTGTAAAAAGCAGCATTCAAATGGAATTTGGAGTGAATCCCTCTCTTCCTCTGTATCTGGTGAATGGACTATGGCATTCATTTACACACAAGCACACACAGGAAGGGGGTTTGTGTTACATGAAGCAGGGCTGTGAAAACTGAGCACTCTATCAAAATAATCTGACAAGGATGCAGCTGTGAAAGGGCTCAATTCCACACCAACTGGGAATTCTCATACTCTCTCGGCCTCCATTTTATGAATGAAAAGCACAAAGCGGCTGGAGTTTCATTCATGCCTCGGCTTAGTTTACAAGCATAGGCCTCACAGGACTAATTACTCCTTAGCAGAGGTGATGTAGCTGGATTGAACAGCTTTCCTTTACAAGATTATAGAAGTGACCTTTGTACATTAGACCTAGTGGTTGTAAATTTGCATCACGGTACAGAAAATAATTCAATTAAATATGTGAAGATTTTTTTTTATGGAGTAATTTTTTTTAAGTTCCATTCTAAATATATGTCAAAAGAACTACAGAAACTACAGATTTCACATTAAAAATATTTTTCTACTACGAACTAAAAATCATCCCTTAGCCCTGGACTAGATACAGTTTACAAGTCAAATGTACAACCAAACTCACTCATGCTACACCAATTCAGTATTGATATGAATGGCATATTAGACTTACAAACTGGATATTTGCCACGTAACTGAAGCATATTCAAAATAAAATCGCTACTTGACATATCATTCATACATATGCCATATAAGTAAAACATGTGTCATATTCTTCACAAGAAAAACATACATATTTGAAAAAAGATCCCATGATTCTGTTTTTTATGATTATTTTGGTTGATATCATCATGGTGCCATTTTGAGTGTACACGATTATGTCCGCTGCTGTATTGTTTAATACAATGATGCCTGTTGCTAGTCACATGGTGGATATTTAAGATGGCTGTGTGGTTTTACAAAATCCTCGTTTTGATGTTTTCTGCATAGAATACAAACGTATGTGTAGAGATTTTTTGCAACTAATATCTTCCTCTGGTTAATGAATCTGTAGCTTTGTTTTTAAATTTGAAGTGTGACACACACTTTCCTGATTCAGATGACTGGTATTTTTTGTCTTTCCTGGTACTTGGACATTTTGCTTACTGATTGACTTCATTTTCTGTCAACTCCTAGTTGTGATTTCCATCTTCTGGTCATAACTTAACTTTTTGACACCTTTTCTGCCTCTTACAATCAGAGGTGTTGTTAGGATTTGCAGATATCAGGGACTTAGCCCCCTCTGTTATTATCAAGTAATTATCATGTAAGTTAGATCAAAGATCTTACCCTGTGAGGTTTAGGATCGTCTATCCAATACATAAAATTTGACAGTGGGTGGGACAGATTCCTCTTGAGGTTTAGCGAACGGTGTTATGTAAAAGTGTGTTAAATCAAAGCGTGGGGTAATCAGGCAGACCAGGGTCTGGGTGCCTGAAGTCCCCACCTCACTACGCCTCTGTGAACAATATTTTTTACAAAACATGGCATTTTTAAATTTGTCATCATGTAAACCCAGAACAATTAAGAGTACAAAAAAAGTGCATCATTTTACTAATAGCACCCCATACACCCATGCATACTATTATAACTATAAACAATATTTTAGATTTAAAATTGCTCAGAAACTCAAAAAACAAAAGATTATACCTTTGATTAACCATAAGTAAAAAATAAATATTTTAAAACTTTTAAATGTGAATTATGAAAAGGGCTGGGAGTATTTGTTACACTGTAATAATTCCCACGAGAAAATCACCTTTTTACATGACCTTTGCAGGTCAAAGCGCAGGGTCAGTACTGCCTCATAGATCCACAAACATCAGCCCAGGAACTATCTGTTCAAACTTTCTATGTTCTCACTGTGTTGGTGTGGGTTCCTTATGGATACTCCAGTTTTTTTGCAAACATTGCAAAGATATCTATTCTAGAGTGACTGGAAACTGTCCCAATGTGAGCTGAGCTTGAGTGTGTCAGTGAGTGAGTCCAGTGATGGACAAGTGTCCAGTGTCCAGTGAATCATCAAATATACATTTTACATAGATCATTCTGATTATAATTTATATATATATATATATATATATATATATATATATATATATATATATATATATATATATACATACACATATACTAGCCAACCCGATGTGTAGCATACGCCGCATAATTATTTATTGATGGCTGAACACTTCCTGAACGACACAGTTGTCCAAATGGGGTGGGTTTGAGGATACGACTGTAAGTGAATGAAAAGATGGAATACTGGAGAGTACAACATACAATTGTCCATGACTGAAAACTGGTTTTGGCAGATACAGGCATATCTTTTTGAAAGTTTGGCCCTGTGCCTTATTAATTGTTATTTCGAAGGTCAATCTAACAGGAAATTTTCGGCGTGTAAAAGTAAAAGGCAAATTTGAATCTGATGGGGTCAGGGATATCCGGGGAATAAGGACAGTTTGTGAGGTAGCAGCTGCGATAGTCTTACACTCCAGTAAATTGCGGTGAATGCTGGTAACAGAAAGTCTAGTGCCATTACAGAAACCTTTTGCTGGCAGGAGGTTTCTGAGAAGCATGATGACTGAACCAATTTTAATTTTGAGTTTATGTGGAGGCATGCCAGTGGGAGTAAGACTATTAAGAAATTCTTCAGGGAATGAAAGTTGATCTGCAGGATAGTCTGTGACGATCGAGGCAACGCTAGTGAAAGTCACTTCATTGATAGGGATAAGTTTCAGCACTTGTTCATTAAGGTGTAGCGAGTCTTCGTTGGTGACACTTAATATAGCTCGCATGCTGAGTTGTTCCAGAGTGACAGTTGGAAAGTCGATGTCGCCATATAGTTGTTGAACGGGATCAGAAATAAAAGGAAAACAATGTGAAGGCAATGTCATAGGTGTTCTGTTTTTCCCGTCTCCAACATCAAGGAGTGACTCAGGTGAGGAGTTGGGGGCGGGCACATGAGCAGGCAGGCAGTGCGCATGCCTCGAGAGCAAGGGTGGACGCGGGAGAAAGCGACTTAGGAGGAGGGTTAGAGTTGGCGGACGGGGCTCTGTCTTGCGTGCGTCCATATCCCATGGTCGGGTGACTTGGTGGATTATATATAGAAAAGCAGCCAGAACCGAAAAGAACAATGAAAAGTCAATGTGGCCCAAGAGGTGCATGTGGACTGTAGCAGAGACGAAAGCGACTGAGGTGGTGTTTGGTGAGGTGTTGCGTGCTGGGGTGGACTCGGGAGGAGGGTTAGAGTTGGCGGGCGGGGCTCTGTCGTGCGTATCCCATGACGCGGGAGGAGGGTTAGAGTTGGTGGGCAGGGCTCTGTCGTGCGTATCCCATGGTCTTAGAGTTGGTGGGCGGGGCTCTGTGAGTTGGCGGGCGTGGCTCTGTCGTGCGTATCCCATGGTCTCTGTCTTGCGTGCCATGGTCGGCTGCTTAGTGAATTGTTGGTGGGCGGGGCTCTGTGAGTTGGCGGGCGTGGCTCTGTCTTGCGTGCGTCTTGCTTGCCATGGACTTAGTGAATTTTATATATATATATATATATATATATATATATATATATATATATATATATATATATTCACGGCATTCGTAGTCTGAATCACAATCTGATTGTATTGGTGGTTACCTACCAGGTAACGCTTGTGGTTGGTCAGCAAGTCAGCTAACATCTGCCACGGTGCCCACAGTTGTGAGAAGCAGATCATAGAATGGTTGAAATAGTTTACTGTCAAATAATGCAAAGAGTACGCGACACGTGTTTCGCCCTAATTCTGATTCCCGTAAGGGAGTGCAGTGAGTGTGTATGCCTGATGAGCCCAGAATTAGGGCGAAACACATGTCGCGTACTCTTTGCATTATTTGACAGTAAACTATTTCAACCATATATATATATATATATATATATATATATATATATATATATATATATATATATATATATATATATAGCAGAGTGGTGCAATGATTAGCATCCTGGCTTTAAATCCCATACCCAGTCTTCACATTCTCCAGGCTGTCTGCTTGGAATTTCCTTTTGGTACTCCACCTTACCTCTCACACCCATAAAGATGGCAAGTTAGGTTAAGTGGCAATTCCAAATTGGACCAGTGTGAGTATGAATGGGGCCCTGGGATGGGTCTTGAAATGGATTTGAGAATATTATGTTATGTTACATTAATCTTTATGATCACACAACAAGGGTGTCTAGCTTAGCTCCTTTCAATTTCAGGTTCTAGGTTAACTGATGAGCTCTGGTAAAATTGCAGAGAAGCTTCATTTAATTTCCTTTTATCCATGACACTATTTTATATTGTTTGTCACAGCTTCAGGAAAGAGATATAAAGGAGAGCAAAAAGTAAGGCATTATGTAAAAATAATTGAAACAGGATGGGATGGCCCTGTACTGTCAAGCCAGAATTTGTAGCTCCCACAAAGCTCAGCATTCAGTGTAGTACAGTTGTCTCCTACTCACTTACAGAGAGCAACAATTTCTTTTCTAGGAGAAAGTTATTAACTTGGGAGGCATGAAGGCACATTGGTAGTTCTACTGCTTCAAAGTAAGGAGACCAGGGTTCCCACCCCACATGGAGTTTGCATGTTCTCCCCTTGTCCCAGTGTGTGCTCTGGTTTCCTCCCACACTCCAAGGAATGTTCTTTGGACTGTGGGAGGAAACCCACGCAGACACGGGGAGAACATGCAAACTCCACGCAGGGAGGACCCAGGAAGCGAACCCAGGTCTCCTAACTACAAGGCAGCAGCGCTACCCACTATGTCACTGGAGTTATTTACTTGAAGTGTAATGAAAGTAACCTCCACAAACATGACAGAAACCACCATCAAGTCACTAAATTGGACATACCTGAAACCTGAGCTTTAAACAGTACAATTAAATATTAAAATATATTATAAATGATGTCAAGATCTGGAGGCCCTCAGTGCTGTTTTGTTCTAGAAATGTTCTTAATTAGTGACCAGTTACTGCCACAAAATTAATTTAACTTGATTCCATTTGCACCTATGGGTCATCATATAATATCAGTTTCAATACAATGCTTCAAAAATATTCATCTGCTCTCCTCCTCAAAACATAACAGAATAAAGAACAGAAAAAAAATAAAATGTACAGTTTTTGAAATGTCTGGTGTGATGGGATGATAGCACTAACAACCTTTAGAATTAAATAAATTTACATTAACAGCTTCTAATTAAGAAATTGGTTGGAGAGAAAATGGTGGCCGACCAGAGACTGAGTCTGAGAGCCTGAGTTATCTGGCTCACTTTATACCACACTATTTTCTGTCTGCTGGTTAAGGAAAAAAGAAACAATTAAGAATTTTGAATCTTAAAAAGGCAAAATGTTAAAGTAGTATGTTGAACTATGTGCAGTAAATGGGTCCTAGTTAAAAATATGGCCAGAATGAAACAATGCAACCACTATAACCTTAAAGGAACTGGGTTTTAAAAAAATGATGTGAAAAAATCTTACAAAAAGTATTGTTGTCTTTCTTGCTTAAAGTATTGAAAATGCAATTTCAAACAATCACTGAATCCATTTTTTGAAATGCAATTTTAACCAATCATTGAATCCATTAGAGTCAAAACTGCTATTCACCAAGAAATTGTATGCAAGTCACAGACAAAGGCAAATGGAGAATACAAGAATTCAGGCTTCCCTTCTGATTCTTTATTCTGTAAAATGTTAAGAAACAACTGTACACAACTGTTTTTGTAGCGAACATATTGAAGTTTCACATGAAGCACTGACCTATTTTCTTTTGTTTTATCTGAAGTACCCATTGAAGGAGTTGAGCGCAAAAGTGCAAAATCTGCATTGCTTTTGAAAATTTGTGTCTCTCTTTATTTATATGCTGCATTAAAAGTTAACTCCTTCGTGACAGTCTATCTTCCTCAACTTTGCAGTTTAACTGAAGCTTGCTGGAGGTTATTAAAACCTGGTTCCTATGGCTCTTGTACTGTAGGTGATTTGACCTTGGCCTACTGACCAATGTTCTGTACTTCCTTGGCAAAATAGTAGATGCAGCAGGCTGTGCTGTCAACTTATATACAACACTTACATCTAGGCTAACAAATAAAATTAGTAACTTTAAATTTAATTGGTTTCATTAAACTTCTTATAGCTATAATCAACTGAAGCTATTCATTTATCTCATTCTATTAATACATTTGATATTAAAATACATAAATAGTATTAGTGATGAAGAATTAATTAAATAAAGCAGTTACTGAATCAGGTTAGAAACAAAAATATTATTTTTAGAACATTTCTGTTAAACTCATAAATAGGTAATAGGGGTCTCATTTATAAAACTTTGTGTGGATTAGGAAGTATGTGTATGCCAAAATACAGGAAAAATGCATATGTTAAAATAAAGTTATAAAACCTGGCATATGCACGTTTCTATGCAACTTACCTTTATAAAGGACAGTCATCTTGGTTCCCACTCTGTATAGACTATGTCAATCACCTTCATACGTAGGCAATCATGAAGCCTCAGAGTTTCATTAGCTGGTGGAGCAGCCTTCTACCTTACGCACCAACACACAGGCCACCTGCATTTGAGGAGTCCTATGTTGCACTCAACAACTGAGTGGGCACCAGTGTCTGAACAGTAGCCATTATCACCTGGCACATGTAATGGCATGAATGTTATTACAATGTAAAGATACGCAGAGGGATCAACCAGTTATCTTACCAAAAACCCAGCCTTCACGTACAACACCATCAACAAGTCATCTGCCAAAGCTACTTTGTCTCAAAATAAATAAATTATGGGTTGACCCAGGCCACTGAACAAAGTTTGTCAGTCTCTTCCTGGCATGATAGATGACTTGTGTGTTAATGGAATGTCACAGCTTATGGTTAACAAAGAAGCTTCATCCTTGATAGATGCGCTTATTTCAAAAACAATGTAGTTAATTGCCAGATTATGGACACTGCTGTAAACTGTCTTTTTATGTTTTCAATTCTTTATGTCAGAAAAAACATGTTATGTTTTATGTATGTAGACCCACATCTTACGGAAACTAAATGTAGTGACTTGTCAGTTGGTTTATGGCTTCCAGCACATTGAACACGATGGAGCTGAAGTTTGGTTGAGATATTCCTGACCCTTTCCCTGAGAAGGTAGCCTAAATAAACAGCAGCACTGACACTCTTAAAAGGGAACTAAAATACAGACTGTACATCATATTCATCATGTTTAAGGTGCAATATGTTTGACACGTCAACGCACATTATAACAACGGTTTGGTGATATGTATTATTATGCATGTAATTTGTCATTTAGCTGATTTGGCTGCATTTACCTACATGATCAAGGGTGTCTTCTTTTCCCGGTTTCTCCAAATGGTGCATACATATGGGTTACAGTTGCTGTTTTAATCATGCACGTGCACACTGGAGGCAGCCTAAGGACTCTGGTGATGGTAATAACCCGCCGAACCAGGGAGTGGCGCTGTTGGCTAATGCCTTTGCTCTTCCTCTTTCCGCAGAACAAAAGACTGACAGTAATTTCACCACTGAAATCACTTCTGTGCACCCTCCCGGACTCACCTCTTCCTGCCATGATTATTTAAAACCACTGCTACCGCCATTTCTGTTCTGAAATTGCATCTGGACAGTCGTCCTATCATAATTCCTGACAACTGTCTTGTCTTTTTTTCTATACAATTGCACGGAGTCACTGGGTGGTACCCCTGACTCTTTTTCGTTGTTTGTCTTTCATTATACCGTAAATATATGCACATTCTCCTGTCAAGTTTTCCTTTATAAATCTTGACTTTTGTGTGGAGAGTGCGTATGTACGTTACAGGCATCCTCGCAAGTTTTATAAATCCAACCCCAGGTTACTGCATGCCAACAAAGACTTCAAATGCGTATATTAATCAGCAATAAAGGCTGATGTTTGCTGAAATATTAAAAATAAGTACACAAATGCTAACATCAACAAATTACAAACCTGAATCATATGTGAAATCCCTTGGCTCCTGTTTGATGATCATTGAAGGAGGATAGGTCGGATTTGCTGATCCACTAACCATGGCCGCATGCTCATACACAGGATCGGGAAACTCCTGTTTGAAGCTCTGTGGTGGAAAAGGGATGCTAGGCTCAGACATCTGCCTGTGGTACATTGGTCTGCCATCTCTGGGCATTGCAGGGGGAGTGGGGAATGAATGGCATGGTTCTGACAACTGGCGGCGAAATCTGAAACAATTAGATACACATATAGTACTTATAATATGAAGTTTTCAGAAAAAAAGAATATTTCAGTTAAAAAGTCTACAACTTCAAATAACCCACAGATGTAAAAGTGCTTGAAAATCTCAGCACCGATGAATGAACATTATGATGCTAATCATGCTAGTAAAGATAGAATTGTGCCAAAAATTCTAAAGGAAACTTTTTTCAATTAATGTGTTCAGTTTAATTCGCCCTTATATTTCTGCAACAAATCCTTGGGTACCAGTCTTAGTCTTTGCTTTATTATTTTTCTTTTTAATATTGATCTGCTTTTATAGACAACATATTTGCATCTTTTGAACAATTACGTTCAAAATTCAACCTCCCAGCTACACATTTCTTTCACTATCTTCAAATTAGAAATTTTGTTAAACAGAAATTGCCCGATTTGCCCCACCTCGCACCCTCCACAATGCTGGAAAAAATACTGCTCAAATTCGAGGAATTAAACACCATTTCCGCAATATATAAAATCCTATTAGAGTCCCTGCCTTTCAAAGATCCAAGAGGACATTGGGAAGAAGATCTCTTAATCAATACATCAGAAAAGGAGTGGAAGGTAGCAAAGCAGAGAATTCACTCGAGCTCTATATGCGCAAAGCATAGAATTATTCAACTAAAAATTATATATCGAGCTCATCTGTCTCACTTAAAACTGTCCAAAATGTTTCCAGGGCAAGATCCAACCTGCGAACGCTGCAAAAAAGCTCCTGCCTCACTGGGTCACATGTTCTGGGCCTGCACTAAACTAACATTATTTTGGACCAAAATGTTTAAGTGCCTTTCAGACAGCCTTGGTATCACAATCCCTCCTAACCCATTAACAGCTGTGTTTGGTGTTCTTCCAGACAAACTTGAAGTGGAGAAGGACAAGCAAACGGTGATTGCATTCACTACACTTTTGGCACGCAGACTTATTCTGTTAAATCGGAAGAATCCTAACTCTCCTCTGATAAGTCAGTGGGAAACCAATGTTTTATATTATTTCAAATTGGAAAAAATCAAATTCTCAGTTAGAGGATCTGTACAAAATTTTTTCAAAACCTGGCAGGATCTAATCAATATTATTTTAGAATAAGAGAAATTACTATTACCACATTTAATTCCCTTCTCCATCTCTTATTTACATATATATTTATTTCTCCCTTTCTTTTATTTATTGTTGCCTTATTAAAAAGCCCTAAGTAATTCTCCTATGGCTTAGCTCTCTTTCTCAGGGGTGGGGTTTGATTTGTCTTCAATTTTGATTGGTTATAAATTGATCAATTTGTATGGAATGATTACAATGAAAATTAATAAACAGAAAAAAAAATAATATTGATCTGCTTTTATTTTTTTCCTTTTTGGGTTTTCTCCAGTGACAAATGTAAAGTTTTGGAGAATATAATGTGACCTTTATATTGTTGCATTCATTCACCAGATAATGCATTTTGATAGTTTATGCATGAACTTTAACTATTATTTGTTTATCTATTTACACAAATTAACTCTTTATAACTAATTTTACTTGTATATGTAATTCCAGTTATTGCTCTGATTAACTACTAACTGCTACCACAGGGGCCCCTATGAATCTTGTTTTCTGTGCACATGAAAATAAAGGCCTTATAATAATAATAATCTTCTTCTTCCTCTTTCGGCTGCTCCCGTTAGGGGTTGCCACAGCGGATCATCTTCTTCCATATCTTTCTGTCCTCTGCATCTTGTTCTGATACACCCATCACCTGCATGTCCTTTCTCACAACATCCATAAACCTTCGCTTAGGCCTTCGTCTTTTCCTCTTCCCTGGCAGCTCTATCCTTGGCATCCTTTTCCCAATACACTCAACATCTCTCCTCTGCACATGTCCAAACCAAAGCCTTATAATAATAATAAAATCTACAGCAAAATTTGTAGTAGGCTACCCAGCTCCAGAATTTAGGGATCGAGTCTCAAATTAGGCTCTGCCTGTGTGGAGTTTATGTATTTCCCCACTGTGTCTACATGGGTTCTGCTCCAGATAATCCTGTCTTTACCTGACTCACCTGTGGTCCATCTGGAAGGAATTATCAGGCATTTGCTGTGATGGCTGAAGATGTGGAGGGTAGGTTCGATCCGATTTTGGAGTAGGAGGCGGGTTTGAAGTAGCATGGTGGAGTGGGGACACTGGAGTGCTGGATGATGTAGGAGGACTAGAAGGCTTCATTCCAATTTGCAATTTCTGATCATAGGCACTGAAACACATAAATAAGGAAGGTAAGATTTACAGAGTGACCATTACACTTGAAAACAATTATATGTATGCACCACTAAACACAGGTGCAAACATTGAGAAAAATCTAAACTGAAAACCAATTATTTGACACTTTGAACTATGTATTAGCATTTGAATACACATCAAATGCCATTTAAAACTTTTATAATAAAAAAAACTAAAATATTTTTAATTCACTTGGTCAAGGGAGGCACATGGTCAATGCTGCAGCCTAAAAAATCAGAGGACCCGGGCTTCATTCTCACTGCATTCCCTGCCTGTGCACAGTGTGTACATTCATATCTTTGTGGTTTTTATCATGTACTGCAGTTTCCTCCCACATCCACACATGTATATTAGGATAATGTGTGTCTAAACTGGGCCCATATGAATGAGCGCGAGTGTGTTTGTGTGTGTGTAATACTAGGGTGTTGTACCGTGTTAGCCATTATGAATGTAGAGAAAAGCCAAGCAAAATGACACCTTTTATTGGCTAACTAAAAAGATTACAATATGCAAGCTTTCGATGCAACTCAGGCCCCTTCTTCAGGCAAGTGTGTGTGTAAGTGTGTGTGTGTGTAAGTGTGTGTGTAATAATAACCTATGATTGTCTGACATTCCTTTCAGGGCTGGTTTGTGCTTTTGTTACCCTGTAATAGAGTAAGGATGTTCAGAAATCAGATGGATTTTTCCTCAAGTAAAATATACTTTCAAATTATGAACTGCATTATTAATGTCCTGTTTTAAGTTAACACAATGCTGTACAGGTGTTGTTGTTGCCTTATATGTATAAATGATTGTCTTACTAAGCTACATAAGAAATAAATAATACATTCAGATATCCTTGCTTTAAACAAAAAGGTGGGCACTGAATGCCAAAGACCAGGTTATTGACCTAGTGTAATACAAACAAGATAATAACCTGGAAACAATCGAAAAAGTTTTTGTTGCTTAGAAACATAATGGCAGTGTGCAAAATACATGCTGTGGAGTAGATCAGACTGTGATTATTTATACATTACCAAGTGCTCAAAGGATATTTCATAAGATGTCTAATTTTAACATTTACCACAAACAGGTAGCTTGAAAAGGGGCAGCAACACACTGTGAAACATTTCATAAAAATCATCAAATGCTTGATAAAATCAGTAGCTGATACTATATACATGATAGTGCATTTATATCTGGTTTCTAAAAACAAAAAAAAATCACATCTGGTAAGGTTCTACTACAACAAATCCAAAGCTGGGTGTGAAACTTTAACTTGGCTTGCAGATGCTAAATATTGAATTAAATTATTTGAAGAACAAAGAACGCTTGTATTAATTAAAGTTAAATTATGCCAACAGACCTCTACTTTCACACACGGACACATAATGCTGATTCTGAAGGGAATTCAGCATGTGAAAATGTAGGCAAAAAAGTCTGAGATAAGGGCCTTTGTTTTCTCAAATCTGTAGTTCGCAATCTGGAGTTTGGGGAAACGTGGAGGAAAATGGAACAGATGCTTTTGAAGGCAGATGTTTAAGGGACAGAAGATGTGTAGAACAGCATGGTGCAAATGAGAAGCTGTACTTATTCTCTACCGGGTTTAACTAATTTATGGTGTTGGAAAAAGGTATATTATCATTATATCCTAATGTACTAAAAAAGAAATAATGCCTATTTAGTTGCTTATGCATAATTTGATAATTAAACACACTTAATGAGTAATTAAATGTAAGTGATTAGTACACAGAAATTATTTTGGTTAACAACTTTGTTTAGAAACCATGCACATTTAATAATAGACATCTTGGATTTACATTAAATGAGTTAAAATGTTTGTTTTTATAGTAGAATTAGCATTAACTTTAAAAGACTACTTCCAATTAATTGCTAGTAATGTACCCAGTATCATATTTACCTGACATTATACAGGCACTTTTCCCCATAACTGTATTTGTAAGGTTGCTCTTGGCTGCAGGTAGAGCTCAGTTCTGAGCAAGGACTCTGGGGTTCCTTTTTGATTTTCAGAGGGAGACTGTGAAAGGCCACTGGACAAGAAAAATGCAACACAATAAATTAATAACAAATGTCAGCTTTTTTTTTTTTACATAAAAAATTAATTTTGACAACTCTTACACCACCATCATTGTTAAGAAAGAAAGTGAAAAAGAACTGTTTTATATTTAATCTTTACTGAAAAAGACATTTGAAAGCACAACATTAATCTAAGCAATATACTTAGCTTCCCACATGGGCCCAGCTCATGTAAAAGGCTGTTAAGTACTAAATTACTCCTCCTCAAATCCCTATCATCTAGAGTCATGATCAACACTAATTTAATTACCTTTACTGAACATGGCTCCAGCTTGCTGCCTTCATTGTTCAGTATATTTTACTCTATTAATATTTGCTATAGCACTCTGTGTGCCATGGAAACATTGTAATAGAGAGAGCAAAATCTTTTTTGAATAAAAAGAACACAAAATCCTATACAAGACATTCTGAAAAAAATATTTGACTGTGTAGCAGTGTGGTTAAAAAAACTACAGACCACACATTTGAAATTAGTTTTGCATTTTCTGATATACTGACTTATCTTGAGGCTTTCCACAGTATATTCATCGCTACCGCTTATTAGTGTTTAAGAGTTTTTAAAAGAAGAAGGACATGTACATGCATTTTTAAAAATACAAATAAAGTATCCTTCCAAAAAGTATCCAATTCTGACTTTTTTTTTATATACTACTCCAACGGAGTAGGATCCCTTCTGGCCGTAAAGAGATTTAAACCAGCAACCTTCCAGATACCAGTGCAGATCCTTAGCCTCTCTACCTGTGATAGGCACCAGCTTCCTATCACCCTGAACTAGATAACCTTGGACAAGGTGCCACTCATTCACACACTTACTCATTCATATTATGTGTGCCAATCAGCCTAAGCTGCATGTCAAAAAGACGTGGATGGAAAACAATCAAAAAAAATTCAGTCAGAAAATTATTAGCAAAATGAAGGTCTGAATTATTGAGTAAAAAATAGCTATAACCATATGACATTACATCATGGAAGCATTTGTAACACTAAAACTTGAGCCGTGTTCTGCTTTTAACTTGAGCACCTTATATTCTCAAACCATTGTATTGTCTTCTGGTGTATTCAATAAAGTCAAACTCAGGAAAAGCAAATAAAAATGATGACAACTTGCAACTTGCAAGGAAGAAAGGCTGGATTAAGATCCCTACAGGCCCACAAGGTGTTGAAACTGAAAAGGCCTCTCCTTACCTTACTACCTCAACTAAAGAAACCCTCTACAGGCACAGGCATATACTCACAAATTCTGAATATCACATATGTAAATAATGCATTAGGTACAAGGAATGAAGTACACAAAGGTCCAAAACTTTATACAGGTCAAATCCCATTATAGTAAATATCAAAGTAACAAAATTTTCAGAATAACAAATACTTTCTGTTAGTCCGGATAAATGTTCAAGCAACATCATGTAAAATGGATTTTGATATAACAAATTGTAAATTTCAGTATAACAAAAGTTTTTTTGACCAAAAATGGTCACCAAAGATATTAATACGATGCACAAAATACTTAATGCCATGCCTTCACTTTCGCCGAGTTTTGTGAACCCTGCCACAGGTTGTCTCTTTCTAGTTAGACCAAAAATAAAGTGACTGTCTGCTGAAAAATTTCTGGTCTAGGACAGTCTCGGTGAGAGTGTAGACGTCACATTATATAGGTATAGCTGAATTCTGAGTCTACCGATTGTCCGCGGGGGTACTTGTGTCGTGAGTGAATACTGTACTGTTCAAGTTTCATAGCGCTTCAAAAAGTGAGAAATGGTGTCAGTTTACAATGAAAGAAAAATGAACAATCCTGGAAAAAGCTGATTTCAGAGTGAAGAAAAATGATGTGCAGATAGCATTCGGAATCATGCCTTCGATGCCGTCAACAATTTTGAAGGATTGAAAAAAATCAAAGACAAAGTTAAAAGATCAGGCATTGGGAACTGAAAAAAAAAATTATAAGCACGTTTGTGTTTCTATAAAAAAAGTTACATGTAATGTCTCATTTTAATTCTGTATTCATACTTGTATTTCAATAAAAATAAAGTTATATCTTACTGTACATCTCATTTTCAAATAAAATATTTTTTGCAATTTAAGAAGTGTTGTTTTTATTTTTATATACAGGTATTGTCAAGCTTGAATCACAGAGTTAGTTGCATGAGAGTCAGAAAGGTAAGTTCAGGTTTCTAAGGAAAATACATGTACTTTATAACAATAACAACAATTTATTGTATGTATAGCCCAAAATCACACAAGGAGTGAAGCAATGGGCTTTAACAGGACCTGTTTTTTGACAGCCCCTGAGCCTTGACTCCCACAGAAGACAAAAAAAAAACTCCTGAAAAAACCCTTGTATTGAAACAAATGGAGGAAATCTTGGGAAAGACAATTCAGAGCGAGACCCCTTTCCAGATAGACTGGCCATGCAATGGGTGTCAAAAAAATCAGGTAACTACCACATAATATACAGAACAGAACACAAGTAACCCTCTTCACAGATCTAGATGGTCAATCTATCATTGCCACCTCAGAAATATAATACTATAGTACAATAGTAATAGTACAAGTACAAAGCAAAATGCAAGAATAGATTATTTCACATATGAGGGTTCAGGTTTGTTCAGAGTCCTAGAGACCTCAGCCAACAAGCTGCCTCCACACTACTGGCTATTCCACAGATGAGTTAGTGCTGGGCTGGCCAATCTGATGAAAGGACCCTTCTACCAGATGATTCCAGTGCTCCTTTATCATAAATTAATTTTCCATATTACTGCATAGAGAAGGCAGGTACAGTCTCAAGACTTCATTCAAAATAAGAGCTGTTACTTCAGCACTCAAGCACACGAGATAGGAGCACCTTCAGATTAGAAGAACACCAGCAGCACGGAATCACTGCTGTGGCAGACCAGGAGAGTGCGAGGAACAGCAGGTCAAAAAGAGTGAGGGAGAGACAAAGAGAGAGAGATTGGTTGGAACCATGCTCTGAAACAGTGCATTGCCGCACACACCGCATGACAAACTATCTCATGATCCCAGATTAGGACCTGAGTGCAGCCGTGCAATGTGTGTAATCTCAGCACCACATTAATTTGAATGGAATGGAACAGTGAAACTTTTTTTTTTTTTTTTTTTTTACAGTGGCTGGAATGACAATCTTGCCACCAACCACTACGATTTCCCTGCAAGTTGGAGGACATGCTTTCAGGGCTGCAGGTCAAATCCCGGTGTTCTAAACATAGTGTGACAACTTGCAGAGGACAACCAATTACTTTGCCCTTGGTTTACTGTTTACCAGGCATGGCAGAGCAGCTATGGAACTATCCTTACACTACTGCCATTAGAGATGACGAATCTCTGGCAAACCACTACGCATTTGCCCCATATTCATAATAAAGAAATTTCCACTATAACAAAATATTTTTAAGGTCCCATAAAATTCATTACAATGGGAATCCGCCTGAATCAGTCAACATTCCTTTTTTGGTCATTTCTGTACTGCAATGAATGTAATAAACAAATAGATGAGTGCAATATCACGTCTACACGAAAAAAACTTTCTTTCAATATTGTAATTAACAAGTATCAATTTAACATTTTTAAAAGACCTATGACACTTTGTTTGGATGTAACTGAGTAAACTGGGGCTAAATGAAAAGACTGGAAAGAGAATCTCTTAGTAGGGTTTATCGTGGTTTGGTTCTTCTTATCTCCTGTAGTAGCCTTGTTGTCTGCCACACTGCTGTTCATGTCAGTGTTGGTGGCATAGGACAACTGGAAAGCACATTGATGCAAAAGCTGCTTGCAACAGTGATATCAGCCCTCTCTTAACAATATGTAAGGTTATTCTTGATAAGTTAACTGCATTATTTTTGGCTTGTTCAAATGATTATTATTATTAATATTATTAGTATTACTAGACAAAGAGCTCGTTTCGACAACGTAAGATGAAACGGGCACGAGTGGAATAGTAGTAAGTATAAGCACCACAAACCTGATGCAGGTGTATTGAATGAATGCGTAATTGAATCAGAATACGTAATTAGGCCTCGAGCTGTAGTCGAAATCGCCTTTCAGGCCTCTAGAGCTTTAATCAAAGTGGCCTTTCTCTTTAAATTTTTGCGGCCGTAAATCCGCCGCCTGCCGCGATGTTGGTCTCGTAAGGTTTTTCGGGCAGCTGAGCAGAAGGTGGCTGCGGATTCAGCTTCGAACATGCGCAGAAGGCGACTGCGCATTCGGCTTCGGACGGACGTGAGTGAGTGAGTGAGTGAGTGAGTGAGTGAGTGAGAAGGCTGGCGAATTATGTATTAAGATAAAGTGTCAGGTATAGCTTTCAGCAAAACACAGTCTTTTACTTCTATTTCTATTTTAATTGTTCTTTTCATTACACCACTGGACTCTTGGTTTGAACGTCTCTCCATATGGACTTTTTCTTTTTTGCGGCACAGTAACATCAAATGTCCAACCTCACAGGAGTGACCTATTAGAGAGCTTTTCTGATCATGCCCATATCAGCCAACTGGGACTCAGATTTTTCTTCAAAAAGCTTTTTATTTAGGTCTGCTTAGATTGGCTTATATTCGTGAGGATCAAATTGGTGTAGCGAAGCGTACTGGATAGCAGATTGCTGTGATTACCTGTACTGTGGGTGAAAACTTAGACTTTCCCTGTTATTGGGCGTTTTTTTCTCTTGCATATGCAAAGACCCATTTGTGAGTATTGCCCTGGGGTGTTCACCAAGTCACCATCATGATATATCTGGCCATGCAATAAAGCATAAACAATATTTTAAAACATATGATTTCCTAACAGTGTCTCCAAAGAAAAGTAATTCAGATCCTAATTTTATTTGTTTTTTTATTTTATTAAATTTATAAACCACAAGAGCATGAAAACAAATACCAGCACAACAGGTGATAACTAAGTTCAGTTATTTATAAGTCAAACATAACTAAGAATACCCATCAACGCATTTTCTAAACTTCTGATTTCCATTATGTGATTCTGTGAAGTCTGAACATATTCTTGTAGGAACTGGTACAAGCCAGGAACCAGTCTTGGATGGGATGTCCATCCTTAATAATGCAACACTCCCACACTCTTACCAGGCCAGTTTAGAGTCACCATGTGATTTGACAGGCATGCTTTTGGAACATGGGAGCAATCAACAGTACATGGAAAAAGGACACGTTAAAACAAGGATAATATGCAGCTTCCATACAGGTCCCCTCAACTCGGTCACAGCAATGCTAACCGAAACACCCAATCCCAGAGACCCCTGGCCAATATACGGTACATACTGCGATGTGACAATTCACTGGTGCCACACAGAACCAGCTCCCTTGGTAGCCAGCTTGAGAAACTGTTTAAATTTTTTTTTATACATGCCATTTTCATTATTTTTTATAAAATATTATTTAAGTAAGAAAACCATAATCATTAAATTTTACAAAAGCTTTAGTTAAACTCTTTAAAATAACACATAAATAGAATCAAATAAAAGAATCTCTTTAGCTGAGTTCCATTGATGGTGTGAAAGACTAGGCGAAACTCAGAGATGAGAAAAAAAAAACAACAAAGGCAAGCGTCTTCACTGCCAGTATTACACATTAAAATTTTAAAAAGTCATTTTTTTTTCAGTCTCCCGTATTCTACTTATTAAAACACATGTAATAGGCAGCAAATGCAAGATCATATCATAAACCTAGCAGGTGGATCTGAACAGAAAAAATGAATTATGATTTCATAGAGTAAAGATACTTTTTTATTCCAAAAGAAATACAAAATACATTATAAGTGAAATATTTTATACACGACCTCTAAATGTAGCCAATGCAGATTAGGAGTTGTGGCCCTGTTCATTTTTGTGATTGTGAAATGTTCTGTGCATTTGCACATTAAAAACTGCACAAATCTTTCCACATATTGACAAATTCTACTGAAAAGAAAATAAAGCAGGTCACGTTCCTTGGGAATACCCTAAGTAGTGAATGATCACTTGTTCTGACTCTAAAACCTCTCTTTACTTCTGCTGACAGGGAAAGATTCTGATATTTTCACCTTGTTTTTTTCTTTACACGTCACAATGAATGACTTGTTATACTCTCAGTTGAAGTTTAAGCTTACATTTTATTAACCATGTGCAATCATTCATGAAATCGTTTCTTTATCGAACATCCTTAATCTTATTTCAAATTTCACAGCATATTTAGTCAATAAATTTGTTTTCAGCAATAACAATAAAAATATCAAAGAAAGTATAATGTGGGATGGTATAGTTGTTGGCACTGCCACCTCATAGATCCATCTTAATGAGTTCAAATTGCACTTCCAATTGTTGTCTATGTGGTTCTTACATGCTCTTTTTGTCTCTGCATGTTTTTGTCCTCTGGGTACTCCAGTTTATCTCCCATATCCCCAAAGATAGGAAATAATTGGAGTTTCTAAATTGGTGCTGTGAAGTTGCGATGGGCTGACACTCCATTGAGGGCTGATTTCAGCCTTACACTCAGTTCTGCCATGTGTGTGACCTGTACTTGAATTGGGCAGTTCTGAAAATATTCTGTTATAAAGAAGATTTTAAATGAGAGCATGTTATCAATAGGCTATGTAAAAATAATATGACATACAACAATGTGCACAATTAATGCAACAAGTATGATACAGTATTCGACAGATTACAGTCAGACAATCAGTGTGTACTATATGTTCTTGACACCCCATCCTTAAGGATCCAAGTTTTGGATTTCATTCTAAGATGTGGACCGCTAGACAATAGAAATGGGGACAGTTTATGCTTGGGACAGTTAGAATCTTGCAATATGATATAATCTGTACATCTGAAGGAAAGTTAATACCTCATATTTTTTGTATAGATTAAAATCTTATGAGTTGTGTCATCAAAATAGATTATGTAATAATAAGAGGTAAAGGGTGTAACCTTTAACAATTTTGATGGCAAAGCTCAGTTTAATCTCCACAAAAAATGCACTTCACCTCAAGTGCTTCTATCTCAGTGACCAAATGAAAAAAAACAAAAGACTGGCCATACCAGGAATATTTTAGCACTACAGTTTGTGATAATCACCATCTTGAGTACGTACATTTATTTCTAAACCTTGAACAAAGTAACTTTTACTTCTCCTAGGATTGTGACCTTGGAATAGTGGAGGAGTGTATGTGCCGCTCTGATTCTAAGAACTATGTTCTTTGGAGACATGGGCTCCTGATAGGGTTACCCCTGGCAACCTAGTCTAAGGGGAATTTGTAGGCAAAAAGGAATCCATTAATGACTTTTATGATAATCTCAAATAAATTAAGAAGAACTTCTGCCAGAATAGGGATACCAGAACCTAATCTTGAAGTCAAGCTTTGGAGTAGAGTTCAACCATGTGCCCCACATAGCCAGATCAGTTTACCTGGTATGAGAGTACCTTGGGCCAGTGGTCAATGATTGATTATGTAATCTGATCTAAGAATTATGATCTGTACACTCAGATGAACTGAGGTGCCAAGATGACATTTGATTGTCATTTGGTGGTAAACTGGCCCAGCTGAATGAAGTGTCCACTGTATAGACCTGGAAAAAATGAACAGGCAGTGAGGGTAGGCTGGTAAAAGCTAGTGGATACTATTGGATATGCACACTTAAGGATGATCTTCTGGGGTCTGGTAAGGTAAGAACAGCGGAATCTAAGTGGTAAAGTGACACAATGGTTGATTCTTTCTCCTTTTTTGTCTGTAGAATGGAGAAGAAATCATGGAAGGACCTCTGATGTAACTTCTGTTATGAGCCTGGAAGTCCTGCTCCTTCCATCTTGCTGGCTATTTTAAAAAATGTCAAACCAGAAGTGCCCCATTCGACAGAAATGCTTAAAGAGAAGAAACTACAAACAGGACACATGACATCCTGATTTTCCATTATTTTAGATTCTTTTTCATTGAATTTATTAAATGAGGTTACCAAGGTGGTTCCAAACTCTTCACACCTTTAGAAGTGTTCTGGAGAGGTTATAGTTAAAAAAAAGTTTGAAAGGATCATGTTCAAGACCTCAATATTAAATGAGGCTGTCAAGGAGGTTTGGTCAAAATGTTCTCATGCCCCAGCTGCTGATGAATACCAACAGTAAGCTATCAAGTTAGAGAAAATGTTTTTGACTGAGAGATACTGGTACACCAAAAAAGGCAGCAGCTATAACAGTGGCCAATGTTAAAGGTGGAATTTGTTAAGGTCGTAAAGAATGGCTTACAGATAGCATTAAAGAGGCTCTGGTAAACCATTTAATAATTCAGGAAGGGCAGATGGTACTTCATATAGGCTGTTCTCAGCCAGGGAGAGGAATCATTAACCTCTACTGAGCATATTGTGAGATGGTGGAAGGTACATCTGCCTTCCTTGGAGAAGCCAGTGCCAGAAACACTGGATGGAGTTGGGTCCAATTCTATGCCTGAGATGGATGAGATCCAACCAGGAACGCTGAAAGCGTTGACTTTTGAGGGGATGCTTGATCTAACAGGCCTGTTTAATGTTGCATGGTAGGTGAAGTAGTGCCTTAAGACTAACAGACTACAGTGGTGTTATAGGGAACACACTCAACTTCCCAAAGATGAAGTGGATACTGGGTACTAGAAGCGAGACAGTGTCCAATACCTGAAACTCAGATTCTGAAGGATAAATGTGGATTCTGTTTTGGTTGTGGAAGAGACAACCAATGTTTTACCCTTACGCATAAGTATTTGCGAGGTCATATGAATTTGCCAATTTACATTTGATTTTTGAATTTGGAAACACATTACAACCATGTAAATGGCAGTATGTTGTGGGATGTACTTAAATAGTATGGGTTCCAGATCTATACTCTGGAATGTCATGTGCCATTCAGTTCCTATGTTTGGAGAAGAAGAGTTGCGTTTGTATACAAAAGTGGAGGCAGACAAATAAAGGAGTTAGATTCCCCTAAGGGGTGAGCAGCTTCCTCAGGTGATGGAGTTCAACTATGCTGAAACTTGTTCACAAGTGATGGGAAGACGAGATTGTGAAATTGACCATTGAATCAGTATAGTGGCGGCGGGATCGAATGTATCCAGGTGAGGTCGATAAGGCTTGTAGTTAGAATGCTCCTTTGGTTCCTCCCATGCAAGGAGCACAAGCCACAGCCCAGTGGAAGAGGCTCCATGGTTAGACTCTGGAAATGCTAGAAGGATGATACTTTATGTCTCATTTGTCCTGAGAGAATCTGTAAATTTTCTAGTCAGTGTTAGAAAAAGTTTCTGGGGATACGGTGTTTTGGTGAGCTCAACCCACCCCAGTGAGTTACTACTGTGGTCCTCATCAGGATTGAGAGAGCAAAAAAATGACAACTATGTACCATAATTTATATATAATTTTTCAATGTGTTTCATTCCTAATTCATTCATTCAATGATTCCTGCTCATTATAATGCAGGGTCCCGATGGACCATAGCCAATGTACATGGCATAAATCTACTGTGTATGAGTTGATAGTTCATCACATTTAATTATACTTACTCACATTGTGCAAATTTAGAGTTACTATTTAACCTAACCTAGGCAATCTTAAGAAGTAGGAAAAACTGGAATACACTGAGAGAGCATGCAAAAACTACACTGGCTGTGTTTAGGCTGATATTTAAGTCAAAGTCTCAGAGATATAAATAAAATCAGTGTTATCCAATGCCCCACCACTCTTCAGCTTATTCAATCACTTATATTTGTACAGTATTTACTTTCCAAATCTGCTAATCTAGTTCAGGGTCATGGGGAGCATCAGGCACAAGTTATAAACCACCCCTGGAAGGGTCACCAGCCAATACAGTGATGCAGGGCTTAATTTAATTATAATAAATTGGCATCCTGTCCAGGGGCTGTTCCTGCCTTTTGCCTTATACCTTCTGGGATAGGCTCTAACTTCCCCACGGCTAATGGAGAATGGATGTATGGATGGCTAGATGGATGGACAGAAGAATCTAATTCATTGTATTTTTGTATAGCACTTATTGTATGTAGTAAGTTAGCTTTATTATAAACACTTACCGAGATCTTGGTTTTGTGAATCCAGAGAGAAATTACTGGAGGCAACATCACTGTGTAGCAGGCCTCCATAAATGCAAGCTTGCACACTTGCACTAGGAGCAACCTATTGATGCCAGCTGAACTGACTGCCTGTGTGATCACCAAACCGACACCAACCATTAAGCAATTTGCAAATAAAAGACACCTCATCCTGGAGCTTTGTATGTAACTGAAGTGTACAATGAAGCAGTAATGGCATACCTTCTATTTTACTGTGGCTCATCTTCATAAGAACAATGCATAAATAAATCTTAATTTACTCTGATACTGTCAACCACACAGCTTTTAAACAAAATACTCAGCAATGAGAAAAAACGAGTACCATTAGAGTTGACATATTGTCTTGCTCTCTTGTATATATTTATTAAATGCAGGGAAGCAAGGTATATATACCGGGTAAAAAAAAGTTCTCAATACCTTTGTGAACCGCCACCTGAGGGAGTATAATGGCTTAAGAATGGTTGTTAGATCTGTTGTGCTAACCCACAATTACCTTTTCATTTACTGTTAACAAGCATGCATGATAAAACACCAATGACTTGCCTTATTGCCTTTGCAATGTGTCTTTCCTAATAATAGGCGCATGCACTTCAGATGTATCACATCCCTGAAAGGCTCTTTTCCAGTCCATTTATCCCAGTTAAAGTCCTCCCCTAATCTTAGCTATCAGATCACAGGCCTTTCAAGGGACCATTAATCCATTTCATTTGTTTACTGTGCCTTAAAAGGCAGTGAATTACATGAGCAATAGACTAGTCAAATCACTGTTTAACCACTATCAAAGGCAGACCCAAACAAGAGCAGTACTGGGGACTTTAAAGGCTCTAAGAATGTACCATAAAGTGTAAGAGAAAATGGGATCATTATGTGGTGATTAAGTAATTATGCCTGACACCAGGCAAGTTACCAGGGATTCAAGAAGCACTATGGACAAAGATTGGAGGGTGGAGGTTAGGGAGTTCTGTGTATTCTCCTGCCTCAAAATACACTGTAAATTACAATCACCCAGACAGGCAGATCAGAACCCTGGTGATCCCTTTACACTGCTACACGGCATTCTGTACTAGGACAAATATATTCTGTTAATGATTTCTGCTTAAAGCCCCTAAATGAAATCAGCTCACTGACTGGGCTAAGCCAGCTACCGTTTTGCATATTGAAAGTAAATGCACTCACGTAATGTAACAAATTGTACTTTTCTTTTGTTGATGACACTTATCAAATCCTATTACAAGAACTTCCATTCATCTTTTCACTTTTGAGTCCACATAGTCCACTACAGGATGATAAGGCATCAGGATCTAACCCAAAACTACAGAATGACCAACCCAAATGCACAGTAATTACTCATAATGGGACAATTTAAAGAGACTACTTAACTAAACATATGCAACTTTTTGATGGGTTAGAAAATCGAGTACATAAGCTAATACCATCCAAACACATGGAAAACATGCAAATTCCATGCAGATTGTGGACAGGCTAAAGTAGTGCTAATTACTATGTGGTCCTCTTCATCCTTTATTATTAATTAGTATTGTAATTCATTCACACAGTGTCTGCCAAAGATCACTACCTTCCTGGACATAAACCTGCAGCTTTGCAATGATCAGCTTGGGCACAAAGCAGAAAAAAAAAAAAAAAAATCAAGACATTAACCAGCTGAGATAAATTAACATTTTTATGACCTGGTAGGCTGTTGTCACTCTTCTCTAGTCTGGGATGGTTCTGTTACTCCATTGAAATAAAAACACTTCATAACCTTGTTACATTACCAAAGTTTATCTCCATCTGCATTAAAAATCTGAAGAATACTTCATTTATAAATATTTATTATGAGGTTGAGAGCATTAGGCAGATGAGAAAAGTAAAAAAAGGTCAGTTAAGGTACTATAAACTGTAAATGTATAAATGTTGTCTTTAAATATGAACTTTCCATATAGAAGAGCAGATCTTCAACTCAGTATGGCTACATAGCCATTATAAATTCAGGAAACGTCGTTTTGCACCTTCTGCACTCTTCTTCTAACTCCTTCTCTCTACTTAGTTTTACCCACATGGCTACTCCCTGTGAAGAAAGTTTACAAGCAGCTGTAACCATCTGAAAGCAGCAATACTAATGCATGTTTAATGTTCAGACATTCAATAATGTTGGTATTAATAGAGATGTAACACATACTTGACATACTGTGAAAACTGGAAATATGCTTTACTGGAAATCCTTACATAAACTGTTTTTTTCATTTAAATGCCAAAAAATGAATGCTTTTTCAATGCTATTTTGGAAATCTGTTGCAGGAATGACATCATTGTGCAATGTTACCAATGACTGAAGGCTTTTTATTTTAACCAAATATTTGGAAGTTAGGCACTACGAGTAGCAAACATTACGCAACAAAATAAGGTTTTACCAAGAAGTCTGAAGACAACTCATTGTGTAAATCGATTTTGCAAGTCAGTACTGAAAAGGCACCATTGTAAAATAAGTCCATCAATTTTTAAGCTGCTTCATCAGTGTTGTGCATATCCAAGGGTACAAATCCACTTAGTTTAAAAGGTGCATGTTTTTTCAGATGTATTGGGAAAAAATGGTTACCCAGTGAAGAACCTATGAAGAAGATGGGGAGAACAAGAAAACTCCATGTAGATGGTGCCTTAGACTGTAATCTGAACCCAAGCCTCTAACAGTGTGAGATGAGGCCGTTTCCTGAAAGCCACTTCACTTATTTATGGGTGCCAGGAAAGGCTTCTTGTGGTCCTGCAATTAGTAAATTTAAAAAATGGATGGCTAAAAGGATGATTCAGATTTGTTTGTATTATTTATTTCTAAAGAGGTGTTCTTAGTTATTGAAATTCACAATTTTAAACAGAAGCCTGGCTATGCTTTGTTATAAAACAGGTGACTAAACACTTATTGCAATGCACTAACACAACCAGTATTGTAGGGGAATAGGGGTTATCTTTCCTTACACAAGATTTATTTCATTGCTCTTTCTAATGTATATTATAAGGGGTGTCTCAGCAAACCTCTGTTTAGGCAACATTATGCTTAGATAACCATACAGGTAATAATCATTGTCACATCATAGCCAAGCTGGGACAGACAGAAGTTGTCCCTGTCACTGTGAATTGGATGTGTGTAGAAATGTAAGTATGCATTGAATGGATTGATGATGCCAGTTTCCTTGCATTGCTACCAATGACATTGTATTTTTATTTTCTATGTATTTTAAAGATTAAATCACACTTCTGCAGACAAATTAGAACATTTCAGAAAGGCTAATATCGAACAGAATCAGTGTTATCATTTTAAGAATAATTGTGCAGAATGAGCATTTGTTGCATTTTTGTTATCAATCTTTAAAAGGCAAAGACTATATTTCTGAAAGGTGCATTCTTTGCTCACTTCTGCCTTTAACATTGTCATTTCAGTTGTTAAGATTAAACTGATGGTATGATGTTTTGGAAAGCAGAAGCTAACTAGTTAAGGCCGCAATTGTCAACACAAAATGGCCCACACCAATATATGCTACAGGATCTGTAGGTTTTCCACAATATGGCATTACTAAAAGTCTTGTGCATAATTTTCATTTGTAATATATGTGTTTTTAATGTATCACATGTCATCCATCAACTGGCCCTGACCTTGCTGGGTTCAATAAATCTAGCTTTAAGTATAAAAAAGTGACAGGAACATATAAAACTTAAATATAGCAGAGCTGTCTTTCGTCGAAAGTGCCTTAATCCATATTATTATTTTTGAATGAGAGACTCACAATTGCAGAAACATACTAATTATGTTTATTTTTGTAGCAAGGGTCACTGCTTATTTTGTCCTCTTCTGAATTCTTTCTATAAGGAAGTGTTGGGTTGGCTTTTTTTTTTTCTTCTGGCAGGCACTCCTGTGCAATCATTCTGACTGCAGTGAAATCTGACACTGTCTCCTCAAGAAGTATGCGTATAAATAATCGTTTAAAAAGGCTGAGGTATCTTCTTACTTCAGAAAGAGACATCTCTAGCAAAAGAACTAATCTTAAGGAACGTTTTAATAAATACAACTTCTTACACCATTTACTACTCCTTTATGGAAAGCTTTTGCAACATTTCTACCCGTTTCACTACAGATTTTAGCACAAAAACAGCTCAGAATTACAGCCATTGCTGTACTGATTAGCTTTTTTTGTTCTTCATGAATTTGACTATGCATTAAAAACAAAAAGCAGCTTGTTGCATCGTTGAAAGAGTAGCAACTAGTCAACCATGAAATGCAAATCAAAATGTTTTAATCTGTGGTTTTTAAAATGTCTTTTCCCTTAGGTCCTGTATTTAAACTAACCATCTTAAATGTGACCTTAGTAAAGCTTAAAAATTTAAGTCTCATTGTTATTTTAATGACACGAAGAGCGCTATAAAAAACAAACTTCATTTGACAAACCCTGAAATACTACAATTTCCACAATGATCCTAATGCATTTATCCACAAATTGTATTTTCCAACTCCACCACAATAAAACATTTTGTAAAAATGGGCTGACATGAAATTTCCACAATACACTTACTTTTTGCGGTTTCTGTCAACATCACCTGAAGATGTTTTTAAACATTGCTTTCAAGAAATTACACTGTCATTTTACCGTTAAATATAAACAAGAGTAGAAAAAGGCCTTATTGATTACCTGCTAACCTTTTCTTGCGACTCTTAGCACCACTAAAACAATGCCTTGCAGCTTTTAAAAGACAAAAAAAGAAAAAGAAATCACTACTCTAATTTGCACGGTTTAAGCCACAAAAAATATAATATTAGTCTGATTTTCTTGGACTCTGAAATGACAATTCTTTTTATATATACTTTAATTTTTAAAATATTAAAATTTATTCTTAAATAATGAAAACCGAATTATACACATACAAGTATATGTTTGTATATATGTTTATACAGTCTGTGTGCGTGTGTGCATATGTAAGTGTAGTTACTGCATGCTTTCATTTGTACTTAGTTATTTTCATTATATCCTTCAGCCCAATGAAAGCTGCTCAAAAGATAACAAAAATGTACGTATTCTTAAAGTTTAATTTAATAGGAAGATAGCCATATATGTATACAATAACGCATTTTATAAAGTAGGGACAGCCTTACAATTTTAATTATTTGGAGTAATCTTTGGGAAGAGAGAGATATTTAATCATACTAGCAATTTCTTTTTCGTATATTTTCCTGAATATACACAGATGATTTAAAAGCATTTAAAAAAAAAAAGGCTGATTCCGCATAGAAGGCATACATTTCATTGTATTAGGCTACAATATTGAAATTAATTGCAAAATGTTTTTCTTGGAAATGTCGGAGAAAACACAAGTGATAATGCATCATTGGATTTGAATCACTGAATTTTAAGACTGATCTCTCTTAAATGTTGTGGGGATCCTTTCGTTAAAATCTATACAGTTATAAGTTAATATTTTATCAAAAAAAATGTTAATTTTTACAAAACTGCTTTGTGATGTAAAAATTGAAGTGTAAAGTAAAAAAAAAATGCTTCAAAACTATCCACTTTAAAGCACAGGCTTGTAATGTAGGTTTATTGTGAAAAATCATTACTGTTACTTTGGAAAATGTTAACACAAAAATCAGTGCTATTTCCATTTCCAATGTGTTCTATTTTGTGTTTTAGTTAAGAATGCCACACAAAACTGCTTACATGAATAAACATTCAGGTAAAATGTATGCTAAACGCTTATTTTATAGAATGAAGTGATGCAAAGCTATCAAGTGGTTGGTAAATACAGGGTGATAAAAAAAACATCCTTGGGAAAGGTTGGTCTAAGATGGTGTAGAAGAGCAACCAATTCAGCATTGCACTGCAGTGGTGGTCCACGCTGTCACACATATCACTGACACAGGCACCAGTACAGGACAGACAGAGAGAGAGTGTGGCACCATGCTGGGATACTGAGGAGATTCTTTCCAAGAAGCCAGAGGGCTGGTGACCCAGCAGATGCCAGGGATGTCTGATAGTCTACATAGTAGAAAATAAAGGCCACCACAATTGATGGAGTTAACCAGACCCTGAGGGAGGGTCAGGGAGGACTCACAAGAGGTCAATATTCTCCCTGTTTCTACTGGTCAACAGACTTTCCCTGACATGCAGGAATGAGAAGGTACAACTACCTATCTTTATGGAATTGTTCGACTTACTAGCTACCTTGGAGACTTAGTCCTTTAAGAGCTACTGTGAGCTCAAAGTTGTAGGATTACCATGGGCAGTATAAGGACACTAGCCTGGTGTCCCTAATTCTAAACAGCAGCCATCCTTGTTTCTGGAGCTTGGCAGAAGTTGCCATTGGTCATTTCAGACAAGATATTGGATTGACTCTAGAATTGAGAGGTAGTACACCTAAAAAGTAGGTAAATTGCCAAACTAGTTCTAAAAATTGTTTAGGAATGCCAAGGGGGACAGCAGACTATTTTGTTTTGTCATTTTCGGTACTCGGTATTTGTACTATTTCTCTCTTCAATGTGTGTTTACTTGTAAGAATAAAATACTTTTTTGAAATGTTTGGTCTCTTTTGCATTTTTCCAGTTGACACCCTCATGTTAAAGCAGACAAGTCACCACTATAAATTGTCGTTTGTAAGAAAGTTAGTCTACTTTTTTGAAGTAATGGTGCAAAATGTAAGTATTTTTAATATATACAGTATAATGATTGACAATTGTGTCTGTGATTTACCTCAGAAAATAAGAAAATTTAAATTAACCATCTCTTTTGATATAAGTTCAGGTTATAATTTAAGATTTTTGTGTTTTTATTGTGTTTTATTTAAGTATAAATATAAAATTGGAATTATGTAAATGTTTGGATGTTATTAAAGAACGATTGATTGTTTTTGATACTTTCTGTTGAGTATTAACTTCAAATACAAATCTGGAGCTTTAAGTGCTCATTATTTTATTGTTTTTTCTGCTTCATTTTTTTACATTGAAAATAAGTCAAACTTGTAAATAACTATGTGATCTTTATTTAGCAATAATTAGTGTAGCAGACAGTGTTGGTTCTGCATGATGGAATCTGCAATTCTGCACCAGTGATAAATAGCACAGCCAGCGGCAGCAACAGGAACACCCAGGATACAATGAGCTAGTACACTTCAGCTGAGCAGCAAGTTTTTAAACTACTGGGAAATTAAATTTTGAACACAGAAAATCTGTATAAAACATTTTCAAGGAAAAGAAATTTGAAACGTAGCATTTTTTGTTGGGGCAATCAAGTTCAAAGATAATTCAGAAACCACTTACTTATGTTTGCCTGGAACTTGTATATATAATGCAATAAGCTAACAGTAAGCAATTTTGATGACAAAAATCTTTTTTTCTTATACATATATTATTTATTTAAATGTCAGCAGCATCGCAGTAGAGCGGGTAATATCACTGCCTCCCAGTGGGCTGCAGGTACATTTTGGAGCTGGAATACCTTTTCTTAATGAGCATGAAAGTTGCTTTCTGTACTTCAAAGACATGCTGGTAAGATGAGTGGCGATATTAAATTGACCTAGTGTCTGTAACCAAAAAGTAGACAGCTATGATAGAAAGTGCAATCTAAATGAGATTCAGAAAATTCAGAAACGGAATGGCAGTAAGCAATTAATATTGTAAAGGTGTCTGTACAGTAAATGTTTTATAAACATGTATTTAATGTTCACACCAAAGAGACAATTCTTTTTCACCCATTTTCACTCATCTTGTAAATGAAAACATTTTGCAAACAAGAAGATACATTAAAGATTTACAAGGCTTTTCACATCACAAAAGCAAACCATACAAGTTCTCACAGATTAAATAATGGAACTATTTCACTGAAATCACTATAGGGACTCAGCTGACCAACATTCACATCTTATATTGTACATGGCTTTTAGAATGTCAAACACTTTTGTAATGCACTTCTTTCTCCCAGAGGACAAATTATAATATACAGTATTTCTAAATAACTTTATTATTTCCATGCATGATGGCATTTTTTTTTCATCCATTATTTTCCAGCTCTGCTTTACCCAGTACACAGTTGCAAGCAGCTCAAGCTACAATTATCCCAGCAGTACATGGTATAAACTAAGATCCTGGTCTAACAAAGAGTCTGTTTCTGGATATTACCATTCACCTTAACTAAATGCTTCTATAATCTAAATAAATAAAACAATCTAAATAAAAATAAAATATGAGTTTAGCTGGGTATCCACTACATATAAAGTTGGGGAGAGCACAAACATTAATGCAACCCTTACCCTAAATCAGTTTTGAAAAGGTAGCATTTCTACCAAAGCATGTTTAGAGAAAAAGAGAATGTATGGAAATTATTATTATGGTTTTATTCAATGTTCAGATTAGAAGTGGCATTTTATGTTCTTATTAGCTCCAGACACTTGCACTTGACTGTTATATTACTTTTCATGCCCAGTCTCTTCTTTTAAAACATTATTATATTATGTGTAAATACTTGAAAGCCCCTTTTTATGAAACTACTACCTGCTAGAAGATTATGACAATAAACGGGACAGGATACACATATATTTTGCACACATCTCTTCCTTAAAATAGCATGTACAGATAATAATATTTAAATGTTTACAATGTAGTGACTCTCGATAGCAATGTATTTATAGTATAGTAAAAGTCAAGGCAAGTTAAATAACGTTACATTGCTAAATTATTACTTACAAAAGAATAATAGTGAGCATGAGGAAATGGAAATTCATGGGCAACGTCACCACTTATAATAATTAGTAGTCCACTGCTACTAACTGCATTTGTTACAGCATTAATATAACTGAATTTATAGTGTTGTCTACTGTTTGAAAAGAGAAAGTGAAAAGGTATTACTAGTCCATGAAAAAAATAAATGTAAGCACGCACAAAACACAAGAAAGAGGATTAACTGACAAGGTTAGTAAGGTCATATTTTAAGAATGTTTTTGTTACACATGTTAAAACAAGTTGATTCAGATGTCATTGGTTATGAAGTCAATACCACTCAAGACAACGCATCAGAGAGGTTAATTCTTTATCCATGCAACATGGCATCTAAAACACTAGTTGAAAATAGTCCATCTCAAAAAGCAAACGTTTTTTCTACAACTAACAATTAAACAGAGTGTGCCTTTATTGTCCCATATGGGTGTGTGTTTTATTTTTCAGACTTAAAAGTGGTGTTTCCCACATATTCACAGAACAAGGAAAACTGCAGCTAGTAATAATGCAAAAACATCATGACTTTTGGAATTATTATGTGCATAATCTCTTGTAATACTCAGTATCTACCTGATTTGTAACTTTAACAATTTGTGGTTCAAAAAATAATCATATTTATCAAATAACAGTCATTAACAATAAGAATATTGATACATCTTTTTAAAGCCATTCTGTGGTTGTTATGTCTTTGCTACTTGAAGGGGAAGAAACCACACTAAACTAAATGCTTATTTTTGCTCATTTATTGCCCGTTCCATGTCCAGAAAGTCTACTTTAGTGTATCTCCAATGAATATTTTCTTTGCATGCATAAGGTGGCAAACACCTGCAATCTGTTAATGGAAATTTTTGAGCCCAGCCATTTAAAAAATCTACCTAAGTTCCAGAGGATGTTTTTATTTTGAGAATAAAATTCTCCATGAACTGGAGCTAACTGGTTTGATAACAAAAGATGGATGGATGGATGGATGGATGGACGGATGGATGGATGGACGGACGGACGGATGGATGGAATTTTAAAGTGATTATTTCTTTTTTGTTTCCCTACTTACTCCCTCATTCCCTGCAGATATGATGTTAATGTGATTCTGTATAACTGAACAAAGTAGCACAAGTGGTTTTTCAAGCACAAGGCCACTGGAGAAAGAAAAATGCATTTCTGAAGCCCCAAAGCAATGAGGTTCACCTCCCTTTCTAGGAAAATATCACTGTCATTACAGAGTAAAAGGGTTGAGCAAATATAACAGTGAAAAACAATATTAAGCAATGGGTTACAGTACTAGGATTTAGGGGGGATAATGTAGGCAGAATCAAATTGGGCAAATGTGAGGGTTATTTCATATCATTATCATAGTTATCAAGGTACTTATTCTCTTAATTAGCAAATAATGATGTCCATAATAATATAATACTGTACCTCAACTTTACAATCATTCTTAAATATCCTTATTTCAAAAATGCTTCAGATTAGCAGGATCTTTAAATGGCCTACTGTAAATGTCAACATGCTTAGAAATTAGTTTGAGTGATTTATGTTACATTTTATAATATCTTGATACATTTTGATCAGTTTATAGTATCCATCCACATCAAAATATTTTAATGATTTATAAAAAAGGTAAATAGTACTAGGGTGTTGTACCGTGTTAGCCATTATGAATGCAGTGAGAAGTCAAGCAAAATGACACCTTTTATTGGCTAACTAAAAAGATTACAATATGCAAGCTTTCGAGGCTACTCAGGCCCCTTCTTCATCTTCATATCTTGCCTGAAGAAGGGGCCTGAGTTGCCTCGAAAGCTTGCATATTGTAATCTTTTTAGTTAGCCAATAAAAGGTGTCATTTTGCTTGACTTCTCACTAACAAAGGTATACAAATGAACGGGGCAGAAATACAGAAGTGACTTATGTGGGCAAGTGGTTTCAGTTGCTTATTGGACAGATATAAGATTAATAGCGGTCCGATATCTAAACTTCATCTAAAAATATTTCTAGAGACAGGATTTTTACAGAAAGTCATGGCCTGCTTATTGACATTAAGTATTTTGATATTTACTGAATGCTTTTTAAAATACCTGCAACTAATGTGAAGATTATCTTGCAATGAAGTGATATGTTAACAGAAACCATTTCTGTAGTAGTTTAAAGCAATCAAACTACATCTACATATCTGTTTTAGAAACAGGTTTAAACTTTTACTTTAAAAAATATTGTAACTAATACTAGGATTTCATAAGACAAAGTGGAAAGGAATGCTATATGAAAGAAACGTAATGAGAGATGGTTAATTCACAGAAGTGCTTTCAAAGCAGTATAGTGATATAACCAGAGATCTTGGTAAAAGAAGACTATCCTTATCTACAACACCCAAGCTTATCTCATAATGTGCCTAGGCACAGAAAATCAGAAGAGACACCTATTATTAAGATATGTGAATTTGTGGTGGTACTGCTTTGCATGAGTACAGATGATTATATATATATATATATATATATATATATATATATATATATATATATATATATATATATATATATATATATACTGTATATATATATATATATATTTTTTTTTTTTTTTTTTTTTCCTACCATCTCCCACTTCTATGTTAACATAAATAACTTATCCTATTGACAGAAAATGTGTCAGTTTGCTGCCTCTGCTTCTCCTGTGACCACGCTTCACCTCATCTTCAGTACAACTTGCCCTGCGAGCTGCCTTGAAAGCTTGCATATTGTAATCTGTTTAGTTAGCCAATAAAAGGTCTCATTTTGCTTTGCTTCTCATTTTGCTTTGCTTCTCATTGCATCTTTATTAGATGCAAAAATATGGAAAACACCAACAGGACAAATCTTCAGTAAAACAGCACAGTACGACTTGTAGTATTTAGACATTTTTGCCTTCACATTTTTATCTGTGGTGATAGTACTAGGGTGTTATACCATGTTAGCCATTATGGATGTAGTGATAAGTGAAGCAAAATGACACCTTTTATTGGCTAACTATCTGTGGAGACATATTTTATTTTAGGGATGTATGCTTACTTTAATATGACAATGATAAAGTCACTTCTTATCACTTCTTAAAAAACCCATGAAAACTTTCCTTTATATTTTTGGAAATGATCATGTGGATAATGTTCTGCCGATACATTTAAGAATATCAGTTTGACTTAATTCCCTTCACATTTGTGTTCTACTTCTAAAATTTATTTACATG
The DNA here is from genome assembly GCF_900747795.2 of Erpetoichthys calabaricus. Lineage (NCBI taxonomy): Eukaryota > Metazoa > Chordata > Cladistia > Polypteriformes > Polypteridae > Erpetoichthys > Erpetoichthys calabaricus. The sequence goes on from NC_041406.2 coordinate 81,629,527, forward strand.
TATAATTAAAAATAATAATAATTCATTTTTATTTAAAGGCACTTTTCAAGACACTCAAGGGCTCCTTACAAAAAGTCAAAAGAAAATTTGCCAAATCAAAGAATTAATAAAATAATTTAAATGCTAAAAGAAATGAACAATAAATAAAAATAAAACAATACAATGAAAAATAACAATACTGTATACAATTAAAATAACATTATATATATATATATATATATATATATTATTATTATTTTTAATTATACATGTAAATAAATTTTAGTAGTAGAACATAAATGTGAAGAGAATTAAGTCAAACTGATATTCTTAATGATGAACTTATCGGCAGAACATTATCCACATGATCATATATATATATATATATATATATATATATATATATATATATATATATATATATATATATATATATATATATATATTTATATATATATAATATGATCATAAACGTACAGCACTGTGCAATCAAAGGTCAAAAAGTAGGCAAGTTTAAAAAGATAAGTTTTAAGTCTGGATTTAAATAGGAAGTGTATCAATGCTATGGAGATAATAATAATTCTTTACATTTATATACTCTAGCACTTTTCTCACTACTCAAAGCACTTGCCACACAGGGAGGACCCAGGACATGAAACCATGATCTCCTTACTGAGAGACACCTGTGTGGAGATATCTTGAGAAAGAGCATTCCAGAAGCAAAGAGCAACAAAGCTAAAGGATCTAAACCCTATGGTAGATAAACGAGCATAGAGCATAGTAAGGAGATTTAAATAAGAAGATCTAAGAGTACGAACAGGTGTATGAATATGTAGCATATCCGAAAGATATGAAGGTGCCATTGCTATGAAGAACTTTGAATGATAATAGCAGAATCTTCAAATAAATTTGGTCTTTAACAGGGAGCCAGTGAAGTTCACAAAGAACCGACATAATGTTTTCTATGGAGGTGGTAAAAAAATAAATAAAAATGGCAGGTTTGAAATTGGTCGTAAATTATCAGACTATCAGGGTCAGTACCTGGTTTCTTTAAAATGGGAGTTATAGCAGCCAATTTATGAGCTGAGGGAATAATACCACAAAAAAGAAATAAATGTACAACATCAGTTATTAATGAGACAATGAAAGGCAGACAAGCTTTTACCAAATGAGTGGGAATTGGATCTAACTGAGAAGTAGAAGATTTAGACTTATTTAATGAGCTCAGAGATTTCAGAGACAGTAGAGAGTGTAAAGGACAAAAGGAAATTTGACCAGGACCTACCAGAGGCAAAGTTAAGAGTATTGTGTAGTGTACATGCCGATGATGACAGTTGCTGGTGCATTTTGTTAATTTTTTTATTAAAAGTAAAGGTGAGGTGTTATGGCATTAGGTGCCTGTAGAATCCTATTAACAGTAGAAAACAAAGCTGTAGAATTCCCTTCATCTATCCTAAACTGTTCTGCATAGTAGGCAGGTTTGGCAGTAGGAAGAGCACCTTTATAAAAAAGCAAATGATCATTTCTTATGTTCAGGAAAAAGCTGGCTTAGCACACAAATGTTCCAGTCTACAGCTTTTAGCTTTAAACTGGCGTAGCCCAGAGGTGTACCAAGGAGCAGAATGGGTAAAACAAACAGACTGAGATTTTAAAGGAGCAAGATTATCTTGAAGACTATGTAATCCATCATTGTAATGAATGGAAAAGGTTGTGAAAAGATTGTCTCTACATGGGATGTTATAAGTTCCACTGTAAAGAGTAGGTATGTGGACAAAATGAGTGATATTACTTAATTTTGGAGAGTGTTAAGTTAACATTAAAGAATATAAACTTATGATCAGATATTGGCAGATCTGATGCAGTACAATTAAGAGGAGTAACACCAGTCCAACAAATAAGATCAAGACCTTTACAATGTGTGGGATCAATCAACATACTGCTGTAAGCCACAACTGTCCCTTAACTGACATGAACTGTAAAAAAAAACTTGGTGAAATAAGATCTGGTCAGTCAGCTTCCACTAATTGCTCGGTGTATATTAGAAAAGATCTGACCCATCAATATATAATACTTACTATAAAGATGAATACCGTCATTCTTCAGACAGTAGATCACCTAACTGTGGAGTTGGAAGGAGTTTTACAATATGTCCATCCATCCATCCATCCATCCATCCATCCATCCATCCATCCATCCATCCATCCAAATGTCTAATTTTAAATCCATTTAATCTAATCAGAACTTTTTGATTTGATCTGTAATATTTTTCAAATATGATTTTGTACTGAAAATTCTGGGGCCATAAAAATAAAAGCAATGCTAAAAGCCTACGTTGACTGAAGTCATTCTTGATAAGTAATAGATGGTGTTTCTTCATTGATATGATAATACTAAAAATCCCAGAAAAACTAATAGTTTAATGGTCCTGTGATTTAATCAAAATCCAAAGACAGCTAAAAAGACATTTCTGCTTTTATTATTGTAAGCCTGTAGTGTAGGAAATAAAGATGCACATATCATTTTGGTGCCAACATCAGGGCACTTATTTAAAGTGCTTAAACTCATTTGGGAACTAAGGACTGGCACAAAGATTTGGCTGTAGGATGATACTAATTGCACAACCTTCGTGTGTTACAAAGGAGCAAAATGAAACAGAAAATTACAAGAATGAAGAATACTAGAATGATACACTGAAAGAAACATTAGTAATTTAAAGCTGGCAAAACTGTTTATTTCACAGTATGCAAACAAAATACATACAATTGATAAAATCTCAAAGTTGAACTTTCAAATACAGACATGTGCTCTTTTATTTTTCAGTTTCCTTGTTGTCTGAATATTTGTAATTTATTTGCTTTGTTTCTGGCAATCAATCAAAATAAATTGGTCTTAAAGTAAAGTACAAAAGAACAGAACACTGCAAAAAATAAATCATGACATTTTGAAGTTAAACAAGGACACTCTGCCCCAGAAAACCAGGAATGCTGTAAATTGAATAAGCAATCATTCTCAAAAGAAATAAGATTCTTACTAAAATGTGGTGATAAAGTTCTTGATACAGATTTTTATTCAATCGACTTTTCAGTATCAAGTCTCAATAAATCCCAAAAGCACAGTTCCAACAAAAAGAACATTAGGAGAAATAGTTAAGGTAGGATTCATCTGATAAAGCAGCAGCTTCTTTTACATGAAGAAAAACCAAGCAGAATATATAAATTCTCAAAGGAATAATGAGCTATTTCAAAAATAACCACAGCAAATCAAAATTAACTAAATATTTAGGGTCTGTGGTTTCTCAGAGAGTTGTTAACTTATTTTATATATAGTATGTTACTTTTTTCCCTTCATAATTACTCCCATCATTCTGCTTTGGTCAATTCAATCAAGCAATAGTATGGGCACACTGAAACTGTATATATATCAGTAAAAAGTGGCACACAAAAAAATGCAGCTTACACATGAACTAAATTACTTTATAGGTAATGTATGATGATCAAGATTAAACATGTCTTTAGCACCAACCACAGGTCATCATCTACCTTGGACTGAACCCCAACCTTTAAGTCACAGTCTCACAATGGAATGGACACAATAGCAACCTAACTGGCTGAACTAAAAATGAATTGTTCTGACACAGGCAGCTAGCACTACCTCTAGTTGAGGGATTGCTGCTGTCACTGAGCTATAACAGTTTTGTATAATGAACCATTGTACCCTCTTTCTGGTTAAATCTGCCATTCTTTATAAACTTATTTTACACATTTGGCACCAGTAGGTTCACCAATATTACCATCAAAGGATCGTCATCTGCCTGGAATTGCACCAGGTTCTTAAACTAACTGCATATGCAATCTAAGTGCCCTAATAAAAAAACAAAACATCTACAGGTCTGGTGAGTAGCATGGCTTCTTAATCATATCTGAAAGGTAGTGCTGTAAGTGTGCCATAACAGTGTCACAATTTGAATTCTGCTATTGTATGAAAATCAATAATGAATACACTGAAATCACTCTTACATAAACCCAAGGCAATACTGGACATAGGAAGCCAGAAGATAGAAAACAATGATATTAACATAAAAATCAATATATCACAATCAACTTTATCAGTATGCTGCTGCTGTAGTATGTGAATTTCCCCTTGGGGATTAATAAAGTATCTATCTATCTATCTATCTATCTATCTATCTATCTATCTATCTATCTATCTATCTATCTATCTATCTATCTAACTGTGAACTAAGGTGTACCTGACACTTTATATATGTCCATAATATTTATATTACATTTTTAATATTTTAGGTTATTTATTTAAAAAGATATATCTTTATGTTACATGTTGGGGTGGCAATGGTTTACAGTGTTTACTATTGCAGAAGTTAGAAGTCCCAGGCTCAGTCACCATTTACGTGGAGTTTGCACACTCCTTCTATTCCTATTTTTTTTTTAGGATATTCTGGTTTCCTAATCACAAGCCAAACCTTGCAAGTTAATTGTTTACTTTAATTTGGTTCAGTATAAATAAGTGTGGATATGTGTGGTGTACTTTAGAATGGGTTGGTTTGGTTTGGTTCCTGCCTTATGTCAGATGTTGCAGAAGTGGCCACCAATTCCTGCAACCTTGAACTTAACTAATCAGGTCTGACAATGAATTTGTGAACTTTTCATGATTGGTTTACAGGAAACCCACCTAAGTATAAAAGTATTTCAGATACAATATTCACATTTCCATGTGTATATTATTTAAAATGATCAACAATTTCTTTGCTGAATTCAGTTATTAAGCTCATGACTAATGACTGTAGAGTAATGACTTTCTTGATTATTTTCTATCAATATGAAAAACTGTTCTTTTATGCAACGAATACAAAATTAGATGCTAAAATACTGATAGGTATTTCCATAGTTTTCATATAATGCTACTTTAAAAACACATCTTGAAGTTATTGTTCAGATATTTCTTTTGCAAAAAAAGTATCTTAAAACCTCTATCATGGAGAAGTCTGCTCTGAATAGGACACTAGTCTATTGCAAAACATTCTTAGACATGTTATTAAGCAAACAAGCTTAGTGGAAAAATAAAAATAATATGAGGCAGTTAAGCAATAAAGACATAACATTAATGAAATGTTTAGACTTCGTGATAAAGTATGCATAACTCTGTCTTACACTGTTACACTAGTGCTTAATATAAGTAATATTTATCTGCATGACCAGGAAGAATGAAAATAACACAAGCAAGAATTACGAGTTTTATTGTATCCATGTGTACATGACAAAAAAGTGAATTTAATTTGAACTAAGCTATAATTAATATATGTAGAACAAAAGTCTTATGTTTGTAGCCCCCCTTTTTTGCTTGGTCACTGAAAAAAGTTGTTTTTGAATTATTTCATTAGTCGTACTATAGTATTTACTATATAAACATATTATATTAAGGTCAGTGTGTGCAGAATGTACCAATCTTGTACCCATTAAATGCACTCATTAAACAACGTTTAACAAAGAACATGCAGATGCTTACACATTAGCCACCTAAATATACTTATGCTGAAGTACCAATTTTGATTAAATGACAAAATGCCACGAAATTTAGAAGTCTGAAAATGGTGAACATTTCTTCAAAGTTACATTTTTAAAGAATCTGGGATTGTTGGATATGTCAGTTTAACCTTTTAGATGTATGTTATCATTACTTTATGAAAAGGTTTTATTGAGAATTATAAGAAACAAAAGTACTGTTGACTGGAAGAAATAAATAAACAAGTAATAAGTACAGTAAGCACCTGTATTCAGTTATCTATATAAATAAAAATGTAAATGTTTGTTTGTTCAAAACCTTAAATCTCCGAAAGTTCTTCACCGATTGCTTTGAAATTTTGACACAACGTTGCATTCGAATACGCGCGTGTTTTTATATACCTATATTATATAGATGTCACACCTGTGACAGGTAAAAACAAGCTTTTTTTGAAAAACAGCGCCATCTGTTGGATGTACAAGCAACACACGCTATACTAAATATTTTACGATTCCATTTCAATATTTCCAATTTACGATCCATTTACAATTTCCCAATTTCCAATTTTACGATTCCATTTCAATGTTTCCGATTACATTGTTAAGCGCACATAAACGTGGAATACTGTAACTCCGTTAAATCGATCAAATACATTTCTAAGTATGTGAATAAAGGCAGCGACATGGCAGTTTTTGGCGTGCAACCAGAAAGAAGTGATAAGAATGCAGTCATACATATCGATCAAATCGCACAGTATTAGGCTGGAAGATACATAAGCAGCAATGAAGCTGTATGGCGAATTCTTTCATTTCCCATACATGAACAAAGTCCAGTTGTTTTTCACTTAGCAGTACATCTAGAAGATGGACAATGCGTTTATTTCACAGCTGCAAATGTGCAACAAATAGCCCTGAATCCACCGGCTACAATGTTAACTGCTTTCTTCACGTTATGTCAAAATGACACATTTGCGAAAACACTGCTGTATTCGGAAGTGCCTACGTATTACACATGGAATGCGAGTAGAAAATCATTTGAACGACGCAAACAAGGAGAGTGAGTCGACGGACAACCTGCCATATTTAAAGAAACTACGATAGGCAGACTGGACACAGTGCATCCCAATCAAGATGAATGCTTCTTTCTTCGCATGCTGTTGGTAAATGTGCCCGTTCCAACGTCTTTCCAGAAATTGAGAATTGTCAACGGCATTACACATGCCACTTTCCGCAGTACATGTCAAGATCTGAATTTATTGGAGAACGACCGACACTGGGATGTATACATTAATGACACGTGCAACACGTCACATCCAAATCAAATTTGTGCATTGTTTGCAATCATATTGACCGCCTGCTCTCCTTCATCTCCAACACAGTTAATGGGAGAAATATAAATCGCACATGGCTGAAGATATTTTCCATCGAATACGCAAGTAAAATTCAAATATAAACATGGATTTCACAGCAGAAATCTACAACTAAGCATTGATAATGATTGAAGATTTGTGCTTAGAAATCGCGAACAAAGTTCTCAATCAATTGGGAATGCCATCATCGAATCGATCTGCTGCTGCTTCGTTCGATGTAGAATTGCGTTGTGAACAAAATTACAACACGGGTGATCTTTTGTCGTATGTGCAATCAAATATTCCTAAGCTAACGCTTCAGCAAAAAGGTATTTACGATCAAATAATACAAACTGTCAATAACGGGGTTGGAGAAATCTGGAAATTGGGAACGGAAAGATGCCGGTTGATCTGACCTCAGGACGAATTTCATTGCCTCATAACTTCTGCAATTTAGTGACGTCAAAAGAAGAATTGGTTGAAAAAGTATTTCCCAATATTCAAACCAATTATAAGAATTACGATTGGCTGAGTGAACGAGCTATTCTTGCGGCCAAAAACAAAGACATCAACGAACTTAACAATATTATTCAGTCTAACATTCTGCACAGACAATGGAACAACAAAAAATATTGCATACCCACAAGCATTGTGAAATTAAACATATTAGAAACGTGCGCTTTCTCTTTTCTTTCTTTTCCATTTAACCAGACTGAGCCACAGCAACGTGTGGCCGGGTACAGCTAGTGACAAATAAAATACTATACAGGACTATTCAAAATGAAAGAGCAGATTTCAAAAATTTATTTCAAACAAACTGTATAAGACAAACACATTCTGCACATCACTGAATAGAGGAAAGTTCAAAGGTTGGTCCTATGGTCTTTGAGGTTGCATGCATTTAACATGAGCATCATGTGTACCATGACAAACATCAAAACGGTTGACCATTTCTTGCCACACACGAATCAACTGGTCCCTAGTTACTGAATTCACAGCTTCCTCAATTCAATGTCGCAGATCTTGAAGATTGGTGGGCATAGATGGAACAAACACTCTTTCTTTAATGTACCCCCATAGATAAAAACTGCACGGGGTAAGGTCTGGAGACCTGGGAGGCCATAGATGATGAGCAAGATCTTGCTGTTCACCTCTTCCAATCCATCTTCCTGGAATGGTGTCGTTCAGGTAACGCCGGACCTCAAAGTGGAAATGAGGCTGGGCACCATCTGTGCTTTTACGTTTGCATGTGCAACCCTCTTCTACAAATTTTTTATGCCATGCGTAAATTTGCTCATGACGAGACGACTATTTGTTGAACTGTCGGTAGAATTCACGTTGCACTTGAACAATGGACTCACACTTCTCAAATTGCAGCACGCAAAATGATTTCTCTTGTTGTATTGTCACCATTTTACTATGAATGAGAAACAGTTCTTGGTGGCATTCACTGGTACTTTTAGGCGGGCTTTTAAACTTTGATCTTTCCTCTAACCAGTATCCTTTTGTCCAACCCGCTATATCCTAACACAGGGTCACAGGGATCAATCCCAGCAAGCACAGAGTGCAAGGCAAGAACAAACCCTGGGCAGGGCGCCAGCCCACCGCAGGTCACACACACATGCACAAACACACACCCACCCACACACCAAGCACACACTAGGGACAATTTAGGATCACCAATGCACCTAACCTGCATGTCTTTGGACTGTGGGAGGAAACCGGAGCACCCGGAGGAAACCCACGCAGACACGGGGAAACATGCAAACTCTACGCAGGGAGGACCTGGGAAGTGAACCCAGGTCTCCCTACTGTGAGGTAGCAGCGCTACCACTGTGCCACCCCAGTCTTATACAGTTTGTTTGAAATAAATTTTTGAAATCTGTTCTTTCATTTTGAAAAGCCTGGTATTATTATTGTATTCACATAAACACTGTAGTGTTCAGTTAACTGGTGTCACTAAACTGACCTGGTGTGCCTATGTGTGAGTGCACCCTGCAATGAATTTAGATTTGTTATACATAATGCTAATAGAAAAAGCTCTAATTTCAATTCAAGCATTAAAATTGAAAGAACTAGGTTTGGAAAATGGCTGCATAAATGTAAAAATGGTCATATAACAGCCTATAAAAACACTCACCTTTCATTTTACAGCACACCATCCAACAGTACATTACAAGTGTAAACTGATGCTACAATTGTTTACAGATGTAGTTTCTTTCATTTGCATCACAGGCAAGTAAAGTAATACATTAAAGCTGAGGCATGGACTCAATGAGAAACCTTCTGATTTACAGTTAAACTCTGTAATCACTAGACCACATTGCCTGTTTATTTATCTTTACTCAGAAGCATGACCGTGATATAATGCAGGTGGATGAATGCATGAGCTACATTTATCTTTCTGGTTACATTAATCTGAAAATGTACGTATACCCATTTAGGTCTGATTTGAGTAAGGAAAAAAAAAATAAGTGCATTTATTGCTTTGCTCTTATCAGAGTTAACCCTCAATCAGAGGTCATTTTTAAAGATAACACCCATTTCATGACCATGTTAAACAAGAGTTTAAAAATAGACTTAAACAAGGCAACACTGTGCTGCTAATAATACAGCACACTCCACTAGCATCTGAACAGAAGCTTCATTCAAACATTTGCAGCAGCTTGACTCTAAAATAAAAAAGGAACAATTGATCTTTATGTGTTAATACTCATGAAATTTCCGATCATTTCACTTTTACTCTTTCTATAATATTTGATATAACATGCACAGAACTACTTTAATCACAAAGTCTGCAAGTTTATGAAGCAGACATAAAATATAGCCTTGTTCACAGCATGCTTTAACTGTTTATTTCTAACTAATCTATTTTTGACACCATTTACAAATCATCAAGAATTTAATAATAATAATAATAATATGCATTGTGATGTGGCTTAGTGAGTTTGCATAATTGTAATTTCAGCGTGGAATTTTAATTTCTACTAAAAGAATTATCTGTTACTTTTCGTAAGCACATTTAATTAATCTTTACATTTTAGATTTAATTTGGAGTATGAACATACAGTAAATGTAGTCATACATTCTGAGAAATACATTATATAAAGTATTTTCTGAATGCAGTTGTTCCCTTACAAGGTTTACAAGAGGCTGCAGCCTATACTACATACACTCAATGCAAAGCAGGGTTCAAATCTGGAGGATACGTCTCTTCATTGTTGGATATACTCACTCAAAAAAATCCTAGTCACCAGTCAACCAGCTAATATAAATGTCTTTAGAATGTAGGAGGATACTAAAATACCCAGAGAAAACTTATCCAGATAGAAAGTGAATGTGGAAATGCAACACAGACAGTAGCCAGACAAGGAGTTAAACCAGGCCCTCTAGAGTGCTGTGGTTCAGTCCGATGTGCCAGCGCACTGAACCATCACGCCATTTTCCCTGGCATTTATATAGGCATGCTATGAGTGATAAGCAATCACTTAAAATATAACATGTAATAATGTATAATCCCTCAGTCTATTTTCTGAGCCTAGTTTCTAAATTAAGGAAGCAGTAAATGCAAGATAGGAACCATTATTCTATCAAACAACCAATTCTCGGACACAGTGGTGGATTCAGAATCAGCTGTGGAAAGGACAGAAGTATATATAACCCACACATGAATATTACTTTCACCACCAACTCAAATCGACTTTACACTATTGTATTTGCAATTAAATAAATATGAAAATCGCTCAAATTTCATAACAAAAACGCTCCTTTGTGGAATCATTGCTTGTTGGTAACGTTACTTGTGATTCAATGCTGACCTAAACCAGTTGTACTCAAAGTGTTTTGCATTGAGGAACACTTTGCTAAAGGTAAATCTTAACAATGGACAACCTATGTACAGTATGAGAGTCACTTGCTAATGAAATTCTGCATTACATTTCCCAAATTTATTTTATGACAGGCATTTACATGTAAAATCTGAAGATTGAAATTCACTGTTTCCAAATCCTAACAAAAAAGGCTACTAATTTTAATTAATCGGTTGCTGTTAATAATGTATGTTATTATTGGAATCCATTAGTACATATTTAAAACATTTGGTTAAAGCTTTACATTTTTATGCTAGCATTTTTTCCTTTATTAAAAATATCAACCAACCGATATACTCATTAAGTGTATTTTTTTATTTATTTCTCGATTGATTTGCTGTATTATCTGTCCTGTGAGTCTGTATTCTTATTTTTATGTTTCTCCTGCTGTATGCATTTGAATTTCCCCATGGCATTAGTAAAGTTTTATCTAATCTAATTTCTGCCCATACTCTCATACACTTAATCCAAATTGAGTGTTGTACGGGTCCAGATCCTACATCACAGAAGAATCAGGTGAAAGGTAATACTTGACACCACTTGACTTGACTCACACCACTCAAGCGGGGACATTTTAGAATTACTTTTTAAGCTAATCAGCAATCAAATACCTGTTTGCATGTGGGAAGAACATGTAAACTCCAACTAACTGGCACTGAAACCAAATTTTATGGAGTTATTAGCCACAGCAGCAGCATGCTGTCCATTATTAAAATATAACCGCGTTAATCCTAAAAATCCCATGATGAAAGACGTAGCCCTTCTAATCAACTTTAACTGTCATTTTAGCTCTTTTTTAATCAAGTTAGTTTATGTGACAGGTTTGACTTTGATATGACTGAAACTACGTCAAGTACAAGTCAAAATTAATTACACTGTATGGTTTAAATCAAATGCAATTCACTTCAATCTACCCTGGCCTGGATCTGTTGTTGGTTAATGTGAGTAGATCTGGATTCAGTATTGCATAATCTGGCTAATACTACATGAATGAAAAGATTGCCATCTACATATACAGTATATACCTGAAAATGTGCCCAGCCTGCCTCCATGTGAATGAAGGCAATCCATTAATGATCTCAATGAACAAACCTACACACAAAAGTAATATTTTACAGTAATACTTTCCCTGTTAACATATTGACATATGGATTATTTTTGTTTGGTTTTACTGTAATATGTGCAAATACTTTAAAAAGTTATATTGTATTTTTTTCTTTTTCTTCCAGTTTAAACATGCATATTTCAAGAAAAATAAATACCCTGTTCAGTCAAAGCATAAACCGAGCTCATTTCAGATAGGTAAAGAAAACAGAAGATAAATTAGGTTTCTCTCTACTATTTGCTAAATGAGCCTAAACTTTACTGCCTAGCAATGTAGTTGCTGGGAATTTCTCTTGTACTTATATTGAAGGACATATATTAAAATATGTTTTATGACAGCATGTTTAGTTAATAATATATTGCACAAAAACTCAAATATATACAGTACAAAAATTTGACAATGCAGAATTGCACTCATGCTTAGTAATATGCTGTATAGCAGGGGTACTGAACTCCAGCCCTGGAGGTCCACAGTAGCTGTAGGTTTTTGTTTTAACCAAATTTTTTACCCATTTATTTACTACTAAAGCAATAATTTTTGGGGCTTAGTTTTAGTTAACTTGTTTGTTACAATTCAGAACCCTTAATTGGCTATTTTATTTTTTAACAGTTGCATTTAGGTATTTGCTAATGCCTGTTTTCTTGACCAGCCATTAATTAAACATGAGGTACAAATGACAAAGGAACCACCAGTTCTGCAGCTAATGTGCTTCCATTTAAACCTGTGTATTTGCATCATTACCTGTGTTTTGCAGTTAATGAGGTAGAAGGGAAAGAACCAAGAGGTACAAATCTGTTCATCTACAGAAAATCTGCATTGTGATAAAGATTTGTTTTGAAAGAATGAAAGAACTAACATGCCATATGATTAAATACCAAGTTCCATTACCTGCTAGGCCTGGCCTCTAATTACAAAACTGAATGGAGGGAAAACCTTCTTCCACTGCAGACCTCCAGGACTGGAGCTGAGTACCCTCGTCATATCGAGAACATCTTTATAAAGTTTACATAACTTTGGATAGGGGTGTTTAAAGGTCAGAAAGAGAGGAGTCAATCAGAGCTTCGCTTAACCAGAGTAACTGCAGTAGGAAAGAAACTATTTATGTTCCAAGTGGTTCCTGCTTTTAGTAATGGTAATATTTCTGTGACGGTAATACATGTAAGAGATGGATATATGGGTGAATGTGGTCTAATATTCCCAACTTATTTTTTGACACATGGTATAAAAAATACAAAATTGGACAAGGCGTGTTTTTGTTTTTTTCTCTGCCTATTAACTGATTTAGAAGTGTATTTCATTGATATAAGGGAGATCATAAAAAGGAAACTTTTGCTCAGTTTACAAGCAGCAGCTCCAAGGGTACGACTCAAAGGAATGCTGATTTGATTTAGTGCAAACCCAAGTGACATAATTGTAAGACAGATGTCTGGGAGATAAGAAGCAAGGTTGGCCAAGGTAGAAAACATCTCCCAGCTACTGTTAAGTTAGAGCAGGCAGGACAGTCTATTAAAGGAAAAACGTGGTAGCCAGTATCTTTACACTCTAGCTGGATCTAGATCAAATGCTGAAACATTAAATCCTGGTACATCAGAAGAATTGTGTTTACTCTACAATATGCAACATTGGCATGCTGTACATTATCAGATAATAAATTTCTTCTTCATAATGGCACAAGGGTGGATTTTTTTTTGATTCAGTAACTCAGAACAAAGGCACACACACCAGAGCTTGTAAAAGTTTCACTGGATTTCCATAAATTCAACATGCAAGCTACCTTGCATGAATACTGGTTATCATCTTACACTATGTCAGAAGATGATGGGATGCATTCACATGGTGTCGATAGTCAGAAAATACATGAAACACCTTTTTACACATATGCCTAAGAGTGACACTAAAAGAAAATAACCGAAAATAAATATTTAGGTGGTAAAAATTCAGAAAACAATAACACATATACATGCATACTTAAATTCACAAGCAACATGCTTACATTTCTGTACAAAGTAAAAAATAAGAAAGACATTTAAGTCATGTGCTTTAGTGCATCCCATCTAAATCCAGTTTAGGGCCTAAACCCATTACAATTTTCTTTTCCTTGAAAATATGCAGTTGCGTAAGAATAATTAAACCTACATGCTGTTACACATGCGTGTCTGACGATCTACTCCCTGGCTCATTCAAGGTATGTGGAAACCAGCTGGGGCAAGGGGGGGGGGGGGGTGCTGTTGCTGACTGTGTCTTCTCTTTTTTCTCCCTGAGGCTCTGAGAAACCACCCACTTAGGGCACTTAGCTCTGCATCTTCCAGTCCTCACAAGATAAGAAAACCGAGTGCACGGAATGAGGTGTATTTTCAGACTAAGATCTGATTGAACAGGAGCTTCCATGGAATCCTTTGTTGGTAAAGGACCTGGATGTTGGTAAATGACCTGGATGCTGTCCCAACTATTCCTCAACTGTCATTGTCTGTTCTTGCTACGCCTGGCCACAATATCCATAATCACTTTTTCATATAATGCTCTATAAATACTTTCATTTTGGATAAATCAGAATGATACTATTGATGTTTCCAAATATCCATCCAGCCATCCATTAACTTAGCTTACTTTTACCATTCAGGGTTGGGGTGAGCCTTACCTAACATACCTTAATATAAATATTCAGATGAAAATGAACATATTAAGTTAAAACCAGCTGTCAACAGAAAAGACTAAAGCAAGTTAATACGTTACAGTGAGGATGGGCATCTTGCTCAGGGTATGTTATTACCTTTTGTCCGATACAAACAGAGAAGGCTGTAACACTGTAATGCAATAACAGAAGAAGTTGGTTCAGAAAATGGATTCACTGAATGAACAGAAAATGAAAATGTTAATTCCCACACACATATTAAACAAGGGGTCTTATCGTTTTCTGCTACTCTCACCAGTGCTACAATTGAGAGCTCTTTGCACATATGGTTTTTCTAGCCTTCTCAGATTCTTTGTGTCCATATACTGTATTTAGTCTGCAATTTATAATGTTTTCAGATGTCAATGACAGTTTAGTATAAATGCCAGGTATATTTCTTTTAATTTCAATGTGCTTATTTAAATATTTTATACACATATTATTAATATGAAGAGACATATATTTTATCTGACTCTAACTCCTTACATTGCCAAAATGGATAAGTGGGTCAGAAAATGGATGGATTGATAGACAGATGGACAAAGACATACAGTTTCACTATGAAATATATTTTTTTATATATGAGTATACACTTTTACTTCATTAATTCTCGTGTCCCACATCCAGCTCCTATGTCTTTCATTGTTTTGTACAGATATAAGCCTTAAAGAACAGGCTTTTTTGGGCATGACTACCTAAACACCAGTGTAAGTTCATTACATGGTAATGTGATTTTCTGAAGACTTCTGGAAAGATGTGAAGCTTGATGATAAAACAAGTTTGACCATATTTTTATTTTTCACTGTACGTATATTCTAAATCAATCTTTATTTGACGTAACACTTATACGTATAAACACCATCGAAAGGTTCTTTATGAGGAATCAAAAAGTAATAAACATTGAAAAGAGCCATCAGAGTTAAAACCAGTTTTATACAGGAGTACTTTGACTGAAACATCCCAAAGGAGTCAATGTTGGGTAAAGAAAGGGCAGTTAGACAGTTGTTACTTTAAAATGCAAGGAGTGTGGGTTCAAATAAGATTTGGACTTTAACACTGAGAAAACCTATGGTGCAGATGTGGAGACAGAATTCTAGAGAGTAGCAGCCACAAATTTAAAGGAGTGTTCTCAATTGCATAGTAAGATTTTGGAATATTGAAAATAGCAGTTTCAGGACCTCTCAGGTTCCTGGCAGGTTCATGCAAGACAAGAGCCGAAAAGTTGTTTAGAGTGTTAGAATTTATAGCTCACAAGAGACAAACTAAAACCGTAAGTATCTCAAGTCTGTTATACTGTACCTGCATCTCATTAAATATCTACAGAATCTATATATATAAAAGTCAATGTATGTGTGTGTGTATGCATGTATGTTCCAGCATCACTTCCGAATGGCTTTAGCGATTTTCATGAAACTTGGCACACATGTTTCTCATTGGTTGACTAAAAATACTGTAGGGTGAAATCAACCCTAACCCACACCCTTCTGGCTAGGGTGGGGGGTGATCTTGAATGCATGTTATCATCCAGTTTAACGCTCGGAATGTCCACCAGAGGGCGAACTGGAGGTGACTGCCAGCATTCTTTATGTTTGAGCACCACTTCGCCCCTGTTGCTTTTGAAATTAAATAGACTTGGCCGGTTCCGAGTGTCAAGTGGATGATAACATATATACAAGACCGCAATACAATCACATTAGTGAGTCTTCATTGTTTATTAATTTATTTTTAAAGTTGTTTTTTTTTATTATATTTTTCTCAGACAATTAAAATTATAAAGAAAAAACTACAAACTTTCAGTTAAGTGTTCTTCAACATTCTCCAGATGCCAGGACTTAGATTCAAAAATATGAGTTGGTATAGATGTATTTATAAGTGTGCACTGCAAATAAATTACAATGTCTCTGTCTGCAGACAGGCATCAGGAACAGACGTGCTTCATGTCTCTGTAAAACTGCTCTAAAATATATTATGCAGTTCTATTACCGCAATAATAGTTACGTGTAATAAAATAAACAGAGCAAAGGCTACCTTAACACTATGCATACCCTTTCATTTTAGTGAAACCTCCAAATAATTGTATGCCTTGTCTGTATGACAGGATTTGTGAAACTTTAACACAGATTATCTAGAATGTGCACAGCATATTAACTATCTTTATTTTTGCTTCAATCTGTTAGTACAGCATGACCATCCAAGTTTACAGTTTAAACTGAGAGTCCACTACTTGTCCAATTTAATGCTAGATGAGAGTAAAAATTCATAATGGCCAAGAGTTTACCAACTATAGATTGAAGGAGCTAGGCTCATTAATAAGAGTCAGTGCTAAAATAATTTATCGATTTTCTGAACTTATTGTTTTTTCCATTGTCAGGCTGAAGGAAGCTGGCACCTATCCCAGTGTAACACAGGAACACAGCTACTCTCTCTTTTTCATTCACACACATAAAATTTAACTACAAAATCTTTATTAGAAAAGAAAACGAATATGACTTTTAAACTTTGCCATATTGTATCTGCACCTCATACACTATACAGTAATATAAAAAGTATAGACACTTAAAATAAGACAGCTGTACATTTCCTCCACAAATCCCTCAACAAATGCATTTAAATTACAGCATTCCAAAACAATTGGAAAGTCAAAGCAACCAGAATATATAAAGTACAAATTTTTATGATTGCAAAAAAGTTTTATTTTTACAGCATGGGTCTTAATTTTACGTCTCCCTAAGATTGCAATTATGTACATACAGTATTTTCATTCTACAAGACATAAGATATGATGTTCATACAGCAACCTAATTTAACACATTTTGCAGAGTAAAGGCTAAATATCATAAAAGAGGTATATGTGGGATGAGCTAGACTATGTATTGACAGTGCATAAATTAGTATTTTTGTAAGATAAAATTGTAATGTACAGTCATTTCCCTGGTCTGAATGCCTCTGTATGCTTGAACTAGACATTTAAAGTGAGCTCTGTCTCTAAACATTACCTTCGGTCAAAACAACAATTGAGTACAAATCAAGAGTGCAAGCAAATGAAGATGGAAGGTGTGCACCATGTTAAACATAAGCACACACGCATTCTGCAGTAACATCATTGTTACTGTTTGTGTATTAGTCATTTCCACTGATGCAAAATGATAGATAAGTGGACACAATATTTGCAAAACAGTCTACAATAATACAATTAAAAGCAATCAAACAATACATGAATACACAGAAATGAGTAAATGCTTATTGTCGTTACATGAATAAAACAGACGTGCAAGAATAGATTCAGGTTAGATTTGGTCAAGGAAAATGCAAGGGAAAAAAATAGAGACAAGGTCAGCAGGTGCCACAGAGCTCAACATAAATATGCTTTCTCGCCTCTCCTATTAGAACACTGCTGAGGTTTTGTGTGAGCTGCTTAATCCTATCCTCCTACAGTATAAGCCTGGTTCTGTCTCTTCACTCTGCAAGCAAAGTTTGACGTTTTGTAAGATCGGTAATGAGTGAGTGACTGTACGAATGAATTTCAGAAAGCTATAATAAACTGAGCCTTACATTCTACATATTTGGTATAGTGCTGGTTGTTCAATATATTCAATAAATGCCTTGGTGAGTGTCTTGATTGGAAGCTGCAATAACAAATAAAAGTGCTGTGCAGCTACAAATAAATGAATACTAAAGTACCAAGGATCTGTGAAGGGCACATGAAATAGCCTGGTTTGCACTCTAGCTTTACACAGATTTGGCAGCCACTGGAATTATCAGGCAGTCCAAAATCAACAGCTCCCTTCAGGTAACCTGCCACACAACACACCCTCTGTGCTGTCAAGTTATAGTGATAACATGTTGGCATCAGAGCAAATTCTCCATCGTTATGACTGGCAGTTGCCATCAATAGCACTAACATTACACAATGCCAAACAGTGCCACTGCAGTTCCTATTAATGCCATCTGCAGTGATCAGGAAGTTAGGAGGCAGCATGGAGCATTCTTTTCCTTGCACTCGGGATGCTACCAGCAGATCTACAGAGTTACTGTCAAAATGATAGAACGACAGAGATGACTTTTTATGCATATGAAAAGTTAAATGATGCGATATGAAAAACAGAAAAATGCAGAGTTATGAAACACTCATAATGTAATGTATTAATTATTTTTCTGCATCGTCTATTAATTAAGTGTTCGGTAAAATGTAAAAGTCTAAAATCTAAAACTATAAAATATGTTATATCGTCTTACTTCATAACTTGATCTGTGCTCTTTTTTCATGCTAACTGTAATGTATTGTATCTTTCTTGGTTTTGAAAGTGCTGGGTATGTCATTTTGAATAGACTTATATTCTGGACAACTACAATTTCAGTGAAGATTTTGCATGACATGTTAAGTAACTGGAGAATGGCACCAACCTCAACACTCAACAAGCACTTTTAGAATTTAGCTTTGATATACACTTCTCTTGTTGGTAGAAAGTAATGAAATACTTCCAAAAGTGCCATCGACGCATTGGAATTAGACAGCTATAATTACTAGTATTATAGCTACATTTTGAAAAGTATATTTATACCCAGTGCCTGCATAACCTCTAACAAGATATCATCTATTAACAGTTATAT
Source organism: Erpetoichthys calabaricus (assembly GCF_900747795.2). Lineage (NCBI taxonomy): Eukaryota > Metazoa > Chordata > Cladistia > Polypteriformes > Polypteridae > Erpetoichthys > Erpetoichthys calabaricus. The sequence continues at coordinate 81,648,630 of NC_041406.2, forward strand.
TTATATTAAAAACTCTGATCTCAGATAATGCTACATATTTGATTACAGTAAAATCACTGTATAAATGCTAGTAGACCACAAAAAATGTTTGTTCTCACAGAACAGTATATTTCCAGATCATTCTGATACAGAAGTATCTAGTATCAATGACAGCAATGTAAATGCTTTTCAAGTGAATCATGCCCAAACATTTCTTTTAAACACCTGGTGCATATTGATAGAAGTAAATAGAAATGCCTTAAAAATGAAATTACGCATTTAGAAACCTAGCTTAATAATATCTTTGAATTATTGAACACCATATGTTTACACAGATTGAACATTCTGACGGCAGCAGGGAGAGTCCACTCTGGTGAACATGGGAGTGTCCTGCTCTGTTTTAGGTCTTAGGGATAATCCTTAGTCTAAAATTATTGATCTGATTTGATATGATTTTTCTAATCTATATTGTTCTGATATGCCCAACACATTTTTAACTTGAAGACCTCCGATAGCTATGGGTAAAATGTTTACGCATAACTGAAATCAAAGTAAGTATTAAAAGAGATACATGGAGCTATAGTACTTTAAATGACCTTGCATGCTATTAGAAAGTATTAAAGCTTTCTCACTTTATTAAATCCACACCATCTATCACAGGGTTCATTAAACCACCAACGTCTGCTATAGCATACAACGCAACTTTTCTGCAAGGGGTTCTGACTTCTGATCTTTTGAGGGACTTTTTCCAAGAAAAACATACACAGTTGTGACTACCTTCTATCAAAAAAATTCAGATTCAGTTAAGGCAATACTCCATTTTGTTTGTACTATTTAAAACAGTAAAGTATAATTACAATGAAAAATTATTAAAAAAACAATATAGTATGTTTAGAATTAAAAATATGTAAAATCAGCACAATGAGTAATTCTTTTTTGTTTTTTGTTTTAATTTACATATAAATAGGATACATGATTTGTCTCTGATTAAATTAATAATATAACCCTTTGATAGGCATAATTTCACAAAACCTGACAATATTCCTTTACACTTATCAAGATTTACACTTATCAGACTACAGTCCTGAAAACATACACGGCAATATCTGGAAATGATCAATACAAATAAACAAAGGCAAAAACATTGTATATTTGCAATAAAACGTTATAAAAGTATTACAGACATATAGTACTCATGTTTAATAATTAATTCAAAGAAAAGCAAAACATGGAAAATGTCAGCTTATTTAGATATCGCAAATATATTTCCTGCATATCTCCATACAGTGTGCTTTTTAAATAAATTCTAACAAACTTTTTTTATTTTTTCAAAACCATACTTAATTTCAATAAATGCCTTATTGTTAAGCAAAATAGGAATTACATATTTTTAAAAATATTTAACTCAAAGCATTTAATTTCATTAAGGAATCCACTATCTTATTCAGATTTATGTGCAGCATAAAAAAGTAAGGGCTACGCTAAAAAGGACTTGTGCCTGCTTTATGACTGATATTAAGAATGCTGGGGACATCTTCAAATATTTTATTCCATAAAGAGGAGAGTGAATCAAACACCATTATACCACAGATTTATATGACTAATTAAGAAGTGAGCAGGATTATTACCTTAAAATTTAATAGAGACAGATAACTGAACTGTAAATTTCATTAGACTTTTTTATTTATTTGGCACAATATGGACATTTCTCTGGGATTGTATTCAGAATTTCCACTCAGCTTGCTTTGCGGTAATTAGGATTATATAAAAATATATGTTCAGCACTGGAAAATTCATATTTAACACATATAGGAACTTTTATATAATGCCGCAAATGAATGTATTTTACATCACTGCTGACCTCTGAAAAATTACAAATTTCATAACTTGGCCTCTGTTTAAAATGGAAGGTATCTTCCTAGAAAACTTTCATGATTTTATTAAGAATGTCAATTCTTCCTATGCCTATAGTATCACTGTATTTGAATTTGTTAATTTTGCTAACAAAGTGTATACATTTATATAAAAATGGAAAGTTCACATTTAGAATTAATACTTAATATATACAATATTGATTTAGTATTAATTCAGTATTTGAATATAGGATGTTTTCAGCCCACATAATTATAATAATATGTGCACTTCTTCTAATTTTAAATGTAACAATTATCTTTTTCTGAGATGCGGGATGAAACAAGTATGATCTGGTGTTTTTATAAGCAGAACTTTAATACACAGTATATTGAGATTAGACATTTATGTTATCTGAGTCATCACAATTCCAAAAATATTTTTTTAACAGTGAATAGACATTTTTGTAATACACTATAAACACACATGAATAAAACTAGCTTTGAGAAGATTTAGGAGAGTACAGGATTTGCTTCTGAAAAAAGTTTGGACAACCTGCTGGTAAGTATAAACGGCTCTATTAGTGGCATTAACAGTGTATAATAATCTAAAAATGACATCAAAAAATAAAAATATGAAAGCAACATTCTTTGAGTCATGTTGGTTTTTAATGATAGATTTTTATTGTTAATAGCATAGTTAATAAAATGTTTATAGAGTATTTATAATGGACACCTAAACTAAAGCATGACCAATATCTTTGCCTACACTTAATGCACAAGACAATGTTTAATAGTTCAGTCTATGTATCAAGCATCTAGTGAAAGACAAAGCTCAAAGAACTCCAAAATTAGCCATTGTTTGTCTGATTAATTATTCTGTAAATGTCTATAAGATTTTGCCTCATATACACTGAGGCATATAGAATGAAAGTATTACATTAAAATCTAGCATTCAAAAGCTGAATAGTCTAATTAAACAAACCATTCAATTAAAAAAAGCACCCTTCATTTTTAATCTTTGGACTTCCTCCAGCATGCCAAAGACATGCATGATAGGATGACAGAGAAATCTAAACTGGTCCAATATCAGAGAGTGGTGTGAGCAGGAGGGTGCCCTGCATTTGCTGGTGCTCTGTCTGGTGTTGGTTCCCACCTGTGCAGGTTTAGTTTCAGCCTTGCAGCTGGTGCTGGCAGGACAGGCACCAGTCATTTTCTTGTGTCCCTGTATGGGGTTAAGAAACCTAACATTATATAACTTCAGTGTAGATTTTGAAAATGATGCATTTTAAATGGGATACTAAAGTTAATGGTGGTAGGCAATAGCAAAACAACTTGAAGACTGTTTTTGGTAAGAGATCAATCAGGCTAAAGAACAGAGGCAGCCTTTCTACAGAGACAAAAGATTTGAACTAACATTTAATGAGAACTGTTGCCATTTCAATCTTAGAATCATCTATGATTTAAAGAATACTACTTTAAAATTTTCCATATTTCACAGATTACATAAAGACTACCATTACAAATTATGTGTCGCATTGCAAAAAACAAAATATTTATACTAAAAATACATTTCACTTCATCCTATCAAGACTGCACTAATCGAGCAATAGCAAGTACAAGAACACCTTAACCGTGATTCTATCCCACTTCAGAGTATCTACAATATGTTGCAAAGGTAGGATTGACCCGTAATGCTCAAAATGTACTTGTGGAACTAAGAAAATGATGACAGGGGACACTATGTAAGCCTTTTGCACATTTTTAAGTGGCCATATTTCTCTCTGTCTTACAGCTCCTAAAAACTGAAATTTAAACTGTGTTTTTGACAGAAGATCAGGATTCTATTAATGTAGCATCATGTACCTATAAACCTCAGAACTACAGTGCTTGGATGAACAAAGCACTTCCCATTCCTGAATATCCACATATTAAGGAATGCTGAACTTGCTCTGCTATATATTACCACCCTTCATTCTGCCATCCCTAATTCTTGTCCCTTTTATTATGAGTTCCATGCAGCATGAAAGCATTTTTTATTTGTATGAAGGGTACTGTTAAAATACTTGCAATACTTGAATATAAGTCAGTTTTGAATATGCACTGTAACCAATATCAACTTCAGACTGTTCTAGCACTGCATCACTATATAGAACTGAACCCCGGTGCTCAAACTCCTAGCCCATCATTAACTGGACACATATATAACCTGTTTGAGCAAAAGATGTAGACAACCAGAAAAGCTGTTTTCTGAATTATCAGTGCCATCACTCAACTATACCCGGCTAGAATGTCAAAATGCACTGTTAAGAGAATTGCTAAATGTTCATAGAACACATTGTTTAGGATACAGTAAAAGTGGTAATTTAACAAGATTTCATTTCTGTTTTAAAAGGACATCCTCACCTTAACAGTAAAAATGCTTTACAGTTACCACATGTTGTGCGCTGCTGATTAATTTCATGGAAACTTATCTTGCCCAGCCTGCACTTAAATTACCCGAGTAAACAAAGAGAAACTGGATGATCATTGCTGCATAAAAGTCCCTCTAAGGAGAATAACTGTTTTCCATTTTTAACCTACAATATTTATTGCTGTGGAATTTCTTACCTTTTAATCTTGCATTAATTAATAATAAGTATTAATGTAATTGAATAAAACAACCATTTATTAGTCAACAAATTCATATTTCATTTTTTTGTAAAAACATATCCTGCACTATTAACAGAGATCAAAAAAAGTTTATAAAGATATGATACCAACGGACATGGTAAACAGAAATCTATCCCTAGAAACAAAAATCACACACTTGAATAAGTAAAGTCTACACCTGGACAAAGCTTATTTTAGCGAAAGGAAAAAAAGAAAACCTTCAGGTCGGAGTCTAGCAGAAAAGAAGCAAAAAAACACCTCCCATTCGTATCAAGTGCTTTGGTTAGTCAGCTACTCTCTGGCTATGCTATCTTTAGGGATCAGTCATTCTCTTTTGACCTTTTAAGTATACCACCATTTTTAAAAGGCAACTCTAATTAAAGGATTTGAGATAACATCACCGGGACAGGACCGCCCTACCTCCTGAAAGCACTCAGCTGGTGTGTGACTCACCAGTTATGGTTCTAGAGCATGAAAAGCAAACAGACAGCATCCCTGTAAAGATGTCATATGGTCACTTACACCTAGCTGTACTGTAAAATGTTCACAATCCTCATTTCAGATGAGGCAAATCAACAACAGCCCAGAATTACAAAAAGTTACAGGATGATACATGGAGTACATGACACACACACACAAAGTTATGCAATGCAATTTGTTGAAAAAAAAAATAACACACAAATAAATTAAAGCCCACAAAGGTAAATGTAAAATATAAGCATGATTAAGAAATTACTTTGGAGAAAAATATTTTACAATAGCATGCCCTTCGTGTTTTTTTTTTTACAAAATCATGCAAAATGTAATAAACAAAATGTTATCAAGTTAAATATCACTGAAGTAGCAGCCTCCTATATACTCAGATGATGAGGAAATGCAAACAAACAAAAAAATAAAAATGATTATAAGTCATTTTGTAAATGGCAATAATTTATCAAATATGTCAAAAAATTAGCTCCATTAAAGACGATTTGCTGAACTAAGTACGCCGAATCAAAAATGATTCAAGAGACATTAAAGATTTCCAAGCTGCTATCAATAAATGTTTGAAGGCAATAACCACTACTGGAATCAATACGACGGTCTCTAAAAGATACAGCTGGAATAAAAACGTATTCATGTACTGTTCTAACAGCATGCTTCAGGTTTCTGCTCTGGATTATATAATTATGGGCAGGTACAAAATATTTATTTGTAAATTGTGTAACTATTTCAGATAAGAAATGATACTTACAGTTTTCAGCTTGAAAGTCTGGTACAAACTGCTCATCATTGTCTGGAACTTGAGCTTTAAAAAAATAGAAAAATGGGGTGGGGATGAGAAAGGGAGGGATAAAGTATTCCAGAATGAAAACAAATGCATCAAACAAAGACTTTTATCAATCAGTAACTGTTTTTTTTTTTTTTAATTGCAAAGAAATGCTTTTCTACTAACCTGCTGACAATTCAGTCACTGAATCTCTCCGGCCCCAATCAAGAAGCATGTCTGCCTTTTCTCAAACCCTAATTAAAGCGTTACCTAAAAACTGCTTAAAAAGACATGTATCCCTTTATTAAACGCCAGCGATACCTACAGGCTTGCATGTCTTGTTTGTCTCATTTAAAATGCATTTTTCTTTCATGACTTGTGACACAAGAGATTCCTTTCAACTGAAACGGATGAAATAAACCAATTCAAATAACAATATTTCCATATTTCCAAGATCTTTTCAGATAATGATGATACTTCTGAGTATGCATCAAAAATTTAAAGAAAAGACAATAATCTGTGTTACCTGTATCAAACCATTTATTTCTAGTCTTTTTGAAGTCTTGTTGCTTGCATTAAGTAGTACATGAAGCAGTAACTGGAACTTTAAAAATGAAGCATACATTTAGCACTCATTTGGAAATGAACAGTTAATTCTGACCCTCTTTTGTTTCTTTTTAATAGATGGGATTGGGACATTGCAAAAATCAATTAGTAAAAATGCAATTTTTCTTCTTGTATTCATCAGCTTCTACAAATTATATAAAACAAGATACAGTGCCTTGCTACAAAAAAACGGTCACCCTACTAATCCCTAATCGCGACCCATACATTCACTTATATTCATGTTTTAAAGGCAGCGATGGGAATTTCGAGTACATAAAACCACAAAAACAACAATTGACACTTGCCTCGGATCACTCATACTTCAGTTAACATGTCCATTATAAACTACCTATTAATGCTCTTTAAATATTTTATCAACTATGCTATTAATAATAATTTATCATTGAAATATTAGCAATCTTAAATATGTTATCATTATTCATTGCTTTATACCATGTTTAAAAAGCTTATGCTGTTCCTTATTACATATAAACGGTAATAACCAAACCCAAACTAAAGTGTTACACAAATGATGTATTAAACTTTACTGAAAAGAACAAATGATGGGATTAAGTAACATGTAACAAGTGATCACTCTCGGGTACAGTACAGTATGTGCTGATTTTATAACCTGATGTGAATAAATGATATGATTGATGGATTGACTAAATGTCTTACTGGAAACATCTATGTGTTAACTCTGTAAATATGCTAAATTCTACTTAGATTACCTGAGAAGGAACATGACTCAGACTTTAGAAATATATATTCTATGAGAAGTCAAACGATTCAATAAACAAAATGAATAACTATATCATGTATATTTTCTGCTGCCACATACAATAATGTACAAATCTACGCATTGATCTAAACATAGAAAAAAACATATACTGTATTAACATACATAATGTAAATATGGAGGCTGCTAATGAAGCAGTTACTTATATATGAAATGATATGGTGCTAAACTTTCTTTTAATAGAGAGATATTATTTATGGCAAGAATTCCAACATCAACTATAGCTTTTGTCAATTATTATCAGGAATATAAAAATGTATGTAATGCATCCTGATCTTGTAAGTAGCCTTAGATAAAGTTGCCAGTCAATATATGTATACACACATATATATATATATATATATATATATATATATATATATATATATATATATATATATATATATATATATATATATATATATTATATATATATATATAGATAGATAGATAGATAGATAGATAGATAGATAGATAGATAGATAGATAGATAGATAGATAGATAGACTAATAATGACTAATGTGATGGTCAAGTCTTAGTTTTACAAACTAAACTACTGTAGCGCCTAAAAATAGTAATGTAAGAGAAACCTATTAGCCAAATTACTGTTTGTTTATTTTGCTTAGTACAATTTTGTTTATAAGCAAATCCACAGCAGATGAGACTCCTTGAGGCTTCACTTTTGAGAATAAAATCAAGCTCAGCTAACATTAATGAAGCAGAAGTGCAGCTAAGTACAGAAATCACATTGACTCATTAAAGCATGTAAATATTGGTGTTTGAAATTTTGATGATGGGCACATATCATCTTACTTACAGCCCCACCTACCCCACAAGAAAATGAAAAACACTGTACATATTAAAGGTGATCTAGTATTTGACCTGGTACAGTTTTATTTGCAGACAAAATTGATCAGTGCGAGTAAGGGGTCTGCACATGCAAAATGGCAAAAACCGATATTGAACACTGCTTCTCCTACAAGCGTTTTGAAAGTAATTTTTTTTTGTTAAGATAAAAATGTGTAATGTTTCTTGTGGCACTGTAATCAGGCACACACTGGATGCTATTCTAAGAACAGGCGGTGGGCCGTTTTACATGAAGTAAAAACACTTTTTTACAACCACACCACTTCCAATTAATCAAAGCCTACAGATTATACATGGAGTGATTTACAAACCAGTTTGCTGCTATACAGAATTTAAAAGTCACGGAGAACAGCCCTGCACACAGTTGCCATTGCTAGCGTGAGTAAGGTGCAGTTCAATGAACTTGGTTGGGAAACTGCTTACTTGTGTGCCACCTTCAACCCTCAAAAGTAAAAGTCTAAACTATAGTATAATATGAATAAAAAAAGAGTAGCAGCACAGAAATCAAAATTATTATTGCAACCATCTTTTTGGCCATGTCAGTACTGTGTTTAAAATGATTTATTCCATTCAGTGTGATACACTAAAAGAAATGTGTTTATATGGAAATTATTTAAAATAGTTACTTTTCGATCAATCAGATAAAAATGTTTCAATGAAAACCTAAAATTAAAGGCACACATATATGTAATATTTTTAAATAAATGTCGTTTCACATATTAAAGCTCAAGCTATGTAAACAGAACAGTGACCCAAAGCCAAGCAAGCAGGAAGATGTATGCGTCATTCTTTCTGCCAGTGAATGACACAGCTGATCGACCAAACAATTCCTAAGGACAGCGGGGAGCTGGAATCCTGCCTTTATTCAAAAAAAAAAAAAAGGGGGTCAAAGGCTGTGGATTTAGCATAACCCTGGAACGTCACAACCTTAAGTATGAAAGACAGAAGTGCACATGAACTTCATGGTAGTACTTTTTCAGTTTATAAAAATAATAATAACAATAATAATAATAATGTTTGGGATCCTGGATGTAAACATAGTTATTAAAATTGATAATACTTGGAATTAACTAAAGTAAGGCAAAAACTGTAAGGCTTCACAGGGGTACTGATGTGCGCGAAAGCATTCGAAGAACCATCAATTACTAGCATGGCATAGTTTCTTATTTAATATAAGACTGTATATCCCTTTTAATGATCAACTGCAAACAATTACCATGCCTGGTTTATGCTCTTGTATTTAATGTTTTGGGAAGGACCAATGAAAGGAGAGCAGTGCATGAACAAATAAAAATACACAGTTTAAGAAACTTTTATCTTTTCTGACAAGAAAAAAATAGTGTCTAAAACGAGCTAAGAGAGTACTCTGTGGAAATATGTCAGCATTACCAATCAACTCTGTAATTCATGATGTCGGAAATGTAGTCTGTCCAATATAGGCTTTCACTCCATTTCAATTACCTGAACTAATAAATCTTACAAATGTGTGGGTGTTCATTTTTAAATTAACAGACAGGAAGTCATTTTTTTTCAAACTAGAATCTCTGATTCTTGACAGGTAAAATTGTAATCTTTACTATAGTACCTACATCAACGTATGAACAGATATATATTTTTTTTATATCCTGAGCCTGTAAAAAATTTAATATTTCTTCTTTAATCATTATATTCTTTAGACTGTGTTAAACTACACCTGTTAAGCATAACTTGGAAAATGAGAGTCATCCATTCTATTCTAAAATTAAAAACATGTAAGAACTGATTTGTACCTATTTTTTTTCATTACTGCACATTCACAAATAGATAATAAAAGTGCCTAGTCAAAATGTTCTTTTTTTATTAACTGCAGCAAAGGGCAAATATTTTGCAAACGCAAAAAGGCAATCACATTTTTTTCGCTGTCAAATAAATTCTTTCCTGATTATTGGTAGTTTTAATAAATAATTTTTAACTTGCAGTTTCTTTAAAAAATATTAAAATGATCAGTTAAATATGCTTCAAAAATCAGAATACAATTACAAAAAATGGAAACACAGTAGTGGCTTGAAAAAAGGTTGTGATATACAGTAAGACATAAACACCACATCCAATTATATCAATTTTAAATTTGCTCACACATTTTATCTATGTATATGGAATGTCTTTTTGCATATGTTGTGTAACACAGATTGTAATTCAAAGTTTGCACTGAACATATGATTCATGACAATTACTGCAAAATGTGCAAATAAAAAAATGCACATTAATCATACAAAGAAATGTCTTATACCATAAAAACATTGGTGGAAGTTACTTCTATGATAAATCTAAGAAAACATATAATTTTGACTACTGAAACTTTATCACTTACACATTATAACATATTATATTACATTACAATATATGCCATGCATACCCAGTAGTATACAAAGCATTTTTTGGAAAATGATATTATATTATATTATGATTTAGCACTTGTCAAATTCATCATAAATGATACTTTTTATATTTTTGATAGTACCGTTTGAAGAAAATGGCATACTTTAAACTAAGTAAATAAAGTAAATTATTAAGTAAATAACTAAGCAGAGTAACCACCTGAAGTATAATATACTATCCCTTTGTTACCTTACATTTTCAAATCGAACTATAGCACAATTATTGCTGTCTGCTCTCTGAATTTTACTCTTTCTGAAAACAATCAAAATTATGACTACATATATTACTTTAAAGGTACATTATGATACAGCAAAATAAGTTCTACTGGTAGTAAACTTATAAACAGATGCATCAAATTAAATCAAAATAACTACACTGAAGCAAATAATGAACGACTATTTACAGGTAAGATACAAAATATGTACAAAAATCTGCTATTGAATAAGCTTCAAATCCCTCTGTATATTTCAGTATGGCTACCTTTCTTTTCACTACATAAGAAGTTGCAAAGATTATTTCATACTTAAAGAAGAAATAATTTACAGTTAGCAGCTGCACTATTAAATTTGACTGTTTTCCAGTTTTAACATATTAAAGCTGAGTACTCACATTTGCAGGTATAAGATCCCTATGGATTGTGCATAAAGTTTTATATAAACAATAAAATAACAAAAGACAAAATGTTTAATCTCTAACTCTTTGCAGTCTATAAAAGGCTGCTGCTTTATCCTAAATAATATTAACTACCAAGGACGTTGTTACTTTCTTTTAAAAACAGAATTTAGCATCCTGTAAAAGAAAGTAATCACTTAATTAAGAAATACTGCAGTTTCAATACTATCAAATATTAATAACATTTGTCAAAATGTGTGCCTGGAAATAAACTACATATTTTTGTTTATGAAAAAATATTAACTATGAAAAAACAATTAAGTTAATGAATAAATGAAATATGAAACAACAACATTACTTCTATTACATGACTTTCGAAACATGTCCCTAAAATAGAACAAACTACTTTATAATGATAAAACAACCAAGTGCACAAGCTTTTACACAAAAGTATGACAAGGTAACAAATGCCACTTGTTTATTTCGACACATGGTGGACTTCACAAATATCAACATACAGTGTTTAATTAAAACAGATCAAAAACATACATAAAGTGAATTTGTTTGCTAGGTAACTAAAGGAAAAATAAAAATGCCTTAAGTCACCAGCAAGGTATATTTTATGCACCTGACAAATTTATGTTAAAACAGTATCAGGTACATTTTATAATAGAAAAGAAAAGAAAAATTACCTAATCTATTATATTTTAAAACTTAAAGAAATAAAAATAAGACCTTAAATTAGTATTTTTAAAGCAGTATTTTAGATGTTAAAATAGCAGATTTCATACTATAGGTTAAAAATATTTAAAACATACATATATATGAAAGGGGTGCAACTGAAACTTACTAAAATACATCTTAACATAAATTAAAATTGTGCAATTATATAAAAAGAAAACTTTTTTCTATAAATTTAAAATAAAGCAGTACAAACCTAAACTTCTATGTTGTAAACAAGGTGGGAAGAAAACACTTGCACTTAAATCCTGAAGCATCACGTCTGTAGAAATCCACAAAGACTATTTTTTTCCATCAGAACAACACCAGAATATAAAAACCTTATTTGCCAAGCTTCTGAAATTGTCGTTGTTGCTTTATTTTCAATAATGCAGTTTAAGAACTCAAGCTGGTCAAGAACTGTGAAAAAATTAGACCTAGGATATGAAGACTAGGTATTAGTTCTTGCCAAAAGCAGATGTGATTGTGAGCTGCAAGCAATTTCTCCTGGTAATTTGTGATGGCACTGGGTAGAACAGCACCAGAGTCCCTAAAGACAAACTCATCAGAGGATCTAATGTATGCATGACACATGAGGTGGCTCTTTTAGAGCCCGATTAATTGGGCTGCACATTAAGAAGACAACTTCAGGCTTTTTTTTTTTTTTTTTTTACGTTTCTTTGTTTCTTTCTTTCATTTCATGTATGCAGCCATTTAAATAAAGCTAAGATTTTACCTACCTTCTGCAAGCCAAGTCTCTTGCAGCTGGCTAAGATCCTGAAAAAGCTCTAAACAGAATGAAAAGGCACACAGTGTTTGTTAAAATTCCATTTCTGTCACAAGACACCAGAGAGGCATACATTTAAAAAGTACAGTTGCTCACATATTTAAGGTGTTTTTCATATCTTAAAAATGCAGTGTTTGAGACTTTATTAGTTTTATTCACATTAAACTACATATTTGAAATGAGGCCTCAATGTTAAATTTGACATTCACTAACTGATAACTAACTGAATAAAGATTTACAGGCAGCACAAATTAATATCATTTCCTCTTGGTTTTAGTAGTTTATCGAAGTGATACACTGTACTGGTCCAACAAGTCTCTAAATGTAAATTGTTGCAGATTTTTGTTGCATTGAAACAAAAACCCACCTCATCAGTTCTTTAATGCTTCATTCTTGGAAAACTGAGCAAACCAATGTTAGCATTACTTATAGGTGCTAGATTGTCTAGAACTTTACATACAATTAAAAGTACTAAAAATCACATAAATACATAAACCCAAATCTTTTATCCCATGATAAAGATCAGCAGAATTACTAAGCAACTTCTGTTAATAAGGATGACAATAATATAATAGTCACATACACACAAACATGCATATGCTATACCATCTCTTACAATACAAAGTGGATTTTAGGTAAACCTATATATATATACTGTATATACACAAATACGTTTTGGCTAATGTAAAATGAGCATTAGAATAAATCAGTGTTTTCAAAAACGCTAAAAACAAAACAAAAATATTATTTAAACATACCTTCCGAATCATGAGCCAAGTCTGTATTCATTAACTTTCTTTTCCTATCATTTACTAGTGTCTCATTACTTTTTTTCCCACGTGGATTCTAGAAAACAGGGAAGATCAAATGATTGTATGAGCTACTATACCTTAGATAGATAGATAGATAGATTATGATATTCACTTAAAACTTGAGTACATTGGCAAGCAAGAGGGAATTGCAGGTACTGTCATTGTATGCATTACTGAGAACTGGACATCAGCCCAAGCTCGCAGTATTGTAACGAAAACAAGAACGTAAAAGCTTTGTGCTCAGCCCATACTGAGTATTCAGGTGTGAGCCGCATTTGTAATCTAAACAGCCGCACATACTTTAACGTTGCTTTTAGTGTTTAAAACCAAAAATCAAAAGAAAGATCAGTATAAACAATAAGCCAGAAAGAGTAAAATAACTCAGCAGATTGAACTCATGTGCTGCAGACTTGAACTTGGAAACAGAAAAAAGAATCAAATGCGCGCACAAGATTGATTGGGTCAAATTTGTAGAAGTCATTAAAAAAAAACACTTGTACCGCGTATGATCTTTTTGCTTTGGATAAAAAAACGAAGTCAAGAACTGACGCACAGCGTTTAGATTAAAAGCTTCTTTCATAGTCAGTCAGCAGTTCGTATGACATCAGTAACACGAGTTAAAGAGAAGGAGTAAAATGGAAGATGCTTGTCACATATCTTCACAAAAGCTTTCCGCGTCAGCTGGTTCCTTCTCTCCCCGAGGACTACAAGTTTTGAACTTTTTGTTCCTGGCCACTCACATTTGTGATCATGTAAGGCACTTGCTGGTCGTAAAATCCATCCATCCCGCAGTTCACAAACCAGCCTTGAATTATTAGTTTATTCTGTAGGCATTTAGTCGAAGATTTCCTCCGGATCTGGATAAACCTGAAAGAAACCAGACAGCTTTAGGGCGAAGAAAAGGAAAACATGAATGAGCCGCCCGAACTTGCATAGCTAATTAGCACTGAAGAACTCCATTCATAAAAATACATATCAAAGGCTACCATCCTGACGTGACAAGCATTTACTAGCAACTCGGGTGCCTAATTAAACACTTCTTGCGGGGCTCCGTTAAAGAAAGACAGAAGGAACATGAGATAGGGGATCAAACTGTCGAAACGAATACGGTAAAAACAAGTCTCAACTGGTGTGTTTTTACTTTGATACTGGGACCGGCGAATTAGCGTGAGCACAAGTAGAAACGATGGCGATCAGCGTGTTTTGCGAAACGTAACGGGACTGCACAGAGAGGAACTTAAATGTTTTCAATGTGAAAGAGCCAGGTAGACTCTCCGATCAAAACGGAACAAAGTTTAAAGATCAAACTCACCTACGAAATTTGCGCCGTAATTGCCCATGCGATTCCTCGCAGATTTGATTAAAAACATAGATTAGTGACGCTAGCTCGCCTAAGAGCTGAAAGCCCGGGGACTGCGCTGTTTGTGCGTGTGTGTGTGCGCGCGCGCGCGTGTGTGTGTGTCTCTCTGTGTGTATATTTTTTTCCTTGGCTTCTCCTCCAGGGGCCTCCAATCCAAGCTGATAGATGTCTCCCTCCCATTGGCTATCTATCTCTTTCACAGGATCAGATTTCTGGCTGTCAATCAGTCTTGGATTTGCTGAGGAAATGTATTTTGCGAGGCTGCGTCAGTATCTGGATGATGAAAATGCGTTATGATCATGATTATTTGCGTGGATTAAGAGGGACTAAATGCTAAATATCTCTAGTAATGCAGTTAAGCGCGATCTTGGAAGCGTACTGTAGGTATAAAAGTACAGTCGTTAAATAATTCTAACTTTATGCATATACTATGACCGGCGGATATTCAATTGCATAACTAATGCAACTACACCAGATAGGTGCCGATATGCTTGGTTATATGCTGTGTGAAAAAGTTTCAAATGTAGTTCTTGCTCTTAAAAACAATAATCACTATGTCTTGAGGTCAAAATTATAGCACAGGAAATTTCAAAAACATTTAATTACCATGGCGTTCATTTTAAAACAGTAACTGCTGCAATTTGAAAGCGGCCAACATACATAGACAAATGTATATAACATTTATGTGACATACAGTAAGTGGAAACTGTTTCTGAGTAGCTACTAAACATTCAATGTAATGTAATCTGAGCAAGTTAAAGCACGAAAAAAAAGGTGGAGTTTGGCAGCCGCCCAATCGGTCGTGCAGGACATTCCGGGAGGGTTGTTGTGATTGATGCATTCATGGGACTCAGACTCAAGTTGCTTTAAGGTGGCGTGCTAGTGAGGTTCATTCACAAAAATTCCAAGAAGGGTCACATGGGATACAGACGGAAGAAAAACAAGCCAGACGGAAAAAAAGTTGGAGAGCTTCATACACATCAATGCCCTCAGGGGGAATGGAAGAGAAATAGTCGTCAAAATACTGTAAAATGAAAGCAGCTGGGAAATTAAGTGTTATACTTGGACTAGGAGAACTCGTCTCTGTGGTATGGTAAAACAAATGTAAATATTTCAGGATATACTGAAATGCCTGCAATCCAGTTTATACTAGGCCAACTTGGTACTTTACAAGAAAACAGTGCATGTGCTATATTTTCGATAATCAGAACAGAAGATTTGCTCTCAGTTATTGTTACAGAAAAGGTCTTACACACAGTATAGAATAATACAACTTAAAGTGATGCTGTGGTTTATATATATATATAATTATGTTAACATTTGAATGGCGGAAACAATTTATTCATAAAACATACCTCTCCGCCATCGTGTTCAACACACATACCATTTGTGGCTCATAAATTGTCCACAAAAAATTGCATACAAGTATATATATAGCAGTACCATTAGCGTTAACATAATGTTGACTCACCTTGTCACTAATCAAGAAAAGGGTTAAATAGCAAAAAAACAGCAGCCCTTCAGGACTGGAGTTTGAGATACCTAATATACATATATATATATATATATATATATATATATATATATATATATATATATATATATATATATATATATATATATATATATATATATATATATAGTGGGATGTGGATAGCACTTTGAGTACTGAGAAAAGCGCTATATAAATGTAATGAATTATTATTATTATTATTTATCCCGGCCAATACCCACAGGCTGCCAGATGGAGCCCTTCCTGCAACATGGAGGTGCCCCGAATTCCAGCAGGGCCTCATGGACAGGGCCGGATTTTCCTATAGGCTAACTAGGCTTCAGCCTAGGGCCTCAAGATCAAGAGGGGCCTACATTCAAATTGTTAGCAAAATTTTATTATCTCTCATGTAATTTACAAACTTAAAAATGGAAGGTGAAAGGGCCTCATAAGTGGAATAGCCTAGGGCCTCTTTTCATATAAATCCGGCCCTGCTCATGGACATTGGAGTTTTAATGCACAGCCCTGCTGGACACCATGGGGGCCGCCAGGAGTCGCTGCAGGAAGGCCCAGGGATTTATATTTTCCGTATAGCCCGGAAGTATTTCCAAGTCGCGGGAACGGAAGAAATGATATACTTCCGGGCTGAAGAAAAAAGATAAGTTTTTACCTGACCCACAAGTGCTGGAAAATCACATGGACTGAGGGCTCAGAAGCACTTCCAGATCGAGGACTGTAAAGGACTGTGGGAAATCCCAGACAGAGGAGCTGAGCTGGGTGGAAAGGTAGCAACGCATCTGGGAGAGTGGAGGACTGGTTATTGATTATTGTTTGATTAGTGATTATTGTAGTGTTTATTGAGTATTGTGGAGTGTAGGTGCTTTGTGCATGTATTTATTATAATAAAACCAATATTTTGGACTTTTATCTGGTGTCTGGCGTGGTGTCCGAGGGTTCAAGGGAGCGAGAGTGCCCCAGTCACAATATATATATATATATATATATATATATATATATATATATATATATATATATATATATATATATATACTAGCTGTGTAAGCCCATGCTGTAAAACGCCCGGGGTCCTAGAAACTATTGAAATTGTCAGAAAAAAACTGAAACGTAGAGATGTCAGGTAATTGAAAGGAACTACTCAGGACATCTCTCTCCTAGGAGGATTTGTTTTGCCGACGTGCTCACATCTCTTGTGTATTAGTGGTGGGAGGAAAAGTAAAAGTGATACCATTTTGCTGATGTTTGCAGCTAAACAACTTTGTCTTTCTTCGGAGGTTTCATTTTGCTGACATGCTCACCTCGCTTATGTTATTAGCAGCTAAGCAAGTTTCCTGTTTCATTAGAGGTGGAGCCCTTAGTTCAACTCCACCTCTCAGTTCCGGGCCGGACAGACACACACACTTCCACACACATATATATATATATATATATATATTGTCGCAGATTGAGGCCCTTGTCGTCCTCTTGAACCCTCTGACTCGACTCCAGACACCAGGTAAAAGTCCAAATATTACTTTTATTCGAACTATAACGTGCACAAAGCACCCTCCACTCCACAATATTCATAAATCAATAAACAATACACTAATCAATCCTCCACACTCCCAGACACTTTGCCACCCTTCCTCCCAGCTCAGCTCAGTGTACTGGTTTCCCAGAGTCCTTTATATAGTCCATGACCCGGAAGTGTTTCTCCTTTCTGTCCATGTGATCATGAACACTTCCGGGTCGGATAAAAAGCTCCTTTCTTCAACCCGGAAGCACGTCGTTTCCTCTTGTCATGTGATCATGACGCACCTCCGGGTTATAGGGTAAGTAAGAGTCCGGCAGCCTCCCCACAGCGACTCCTGGTGGTCCCCATGGTATCCAGCAGGGCTGTGCATATAAACTACAAAGTCCATGAGGCCCTGCTGGAATTCGGGGAACGTCCATGCTGTTGGGAGAGCTCCACCTGGCGGCCTGGGGGTGAGAGCCGGAATATTTAGCCGGCCACCCACCACAATATATATAAACTGCTGAAAAATATTTAAGGAACACTTTGAAAACACATCAGATCTCAATGGGAAAAAAATCCTGCTGGATATCTATACTGATATGGACTGGGTAATGTGTTAGGAATGAAAGGAAGCCACATCGTTTGATGAAAATGGAAATGAAAATTATCAACCTTCAGATGGCTGAATTCAAAGACACCCCGATAATCAAAGTGAAAACACGATGCAACAGACTAGTCCATTTTGCTGAAATTTCATTGCAGCAACTCAAAATCAGACTCAGTAGTTTGTATGGCCACCACATGCTTGTAAGCATGCCTGACAACGTCAGGGCATACTCCTAATGAAACGATGGATGGTGTCCTGGGGGATTTCTTCCCAGATCTGGACCAGGGCATCACTGAGCTCCTGGACAGTCTGAGGTGCAACCTGGCAGAGTCGGATGGACTGATACATAATGTATCAGAGGTGTTCTATTGGATTTAGGTCAGGCGAATGTGGGGGCCAGTTAATGGTATCAATTCTTTCATCATCCAGGAACTGCCTGTATTGTTGTGCACCAGGAGGAACCCAGGACCCACTGCACCAGCATAAGGTCTGACAATGGGTCCAAGGATTTCATCCCGATAAGTAATGGCAGTCAACGTGCTGTTGTCTATCCTGTAGAGGCCCTCCATGGATATGCCTCCCCAGACCATTACTGACCCACCACCAAACTGGTCATGCTGAAAGATGTTACAGACAGTATAAAACATTCTCCACAGCTTCTCCAGACCCTTTCATGTCTGTCACATGTGCTCAGGGTGAACCTGCTCTCATCTGTGAAAAGCACAGGGAGCCAGTGGTGGACCTTCCAATTTTAGCATTCTATGGCAAATGCCAATTGAGCTCCATGGTGCCAGGCACTGAGCATAGGGCCCACTAGAAGATGTCGGGTCCTCAGGCCACCCTCATGAAGTCTGTTTCTGATTGTTTGGTCACACGAGTGGCCTACCTGCTGGAGGTGATTTTGTAGGGCTCTGGCAGTGCTCATCCTATTCCTCCTTGCCCAATGGAGAAGATGCCAGTCCTGCTGATGGGTTAAGGACTTTCTACAGCCCTGTCCATCTCTCCTAGAGTAATTGCCTGTATCCTGGAATCTTTTCCATGCCATTTAGACTGTGCTAGGAGACACAGCAAACCTTCTGGCAATGGCATGTATTGATGTGCCATCCTGGAGAAGTTGGACTAACCTCTGTAACCTCTGTAGGGTCCAGGTATCGTCTCATGCTACCAGTAGTGACACTGACCATAGCCAAATGCAAAACTAGTGAAAAAACAGTAAGAAAAGATGAGGAGGGAAAAATGTCAGTGGCCTCCACCTGTTAAACCATGGCTGTATTGGGGGTCATCTCATTGTTGCTCTTCTAGTGCACCTGTTGTTAATTTCATTAACACCAAAGTAGCTGAAATTGATTAACAACCCACTCTGCTACTTAACTTTACCAGATCAATATCCCAGAAGTTTCATTCACTTGATACTATACTGTGATTAAAAAGTGTTCCTTAAACTATTTTTATTTGGTTAGTCACACATATATACATACAGTGCATCCGGAAAGTATTCACAGCACGTCACTTTTTCCAGTTTCCAGTTTTTTTATTTTTAATAAATTTTCAAAAACCTCAAGTAAACTTTTTTCACGTTGTCATTATGGGGTGTTGTGTGTAGAATTCTGAGGAAAAAAATGAATTTAATCCATTTTGGAATAAGGCTGTAACATAACAAAATTGGAAAAAGTGATGCGCTGTGAATACTTTCCAGATGCACTGTATACAGTATATCAACCTATCAACTCAACATTAAGCCAGCTTAGTTCACAAAGGCTTTGCAACATTAGCAGCAGTACCCGGCCCTGGATGGGGGTCATCCCATGGCACACATCTTTCAAATAGGGCCATTTCGGAGTCATTATTTAACCTAACACGTATCTTTAGGACATAAAAAGGAAAATTAGTCAATAATTATATATTTCAAATTGCATTAAATAGTAAATCATATTTACCAGTGATAAACCCACACAGAGATATATCCCACATTTTACCTTAGTGTAATTTAAAAATATTTTTTAATATATATTTTAAAGGTATTATAATGTTAGATAATGCAAAAAGTTAAACTGACATAGGTTAGATATTTTCTGAGGTGTGGTGTTTTTATAGAGTATATGATGATGTTGTGACCCTGAAAAGGTTAAGCAAGTTGGCCAATGAATTGCCTGGTACCTTACTGCACCTTGGTTCAGTTCCTATGCGAGTCGTCCTTTTTGTGGAGTTTGCCTGTTACCATTATATTATGCATACCGTAGTGCCAGGGCCGAGTGTCAATATAGATTCTTTGCTCTCTATACTGCTCTTTTACATCAATTGCTATCCTTAAAACAACAACTCGTTGTTGCTACATTAGATAAAATTCATTTGTGAGTTTTCAGGCTTGACTTTTTTATAGACTTCCCCATAGATGGTTCTGAAGCTGCTCATTTAAATGAAAAAAAACAGCAGCTTATTCTGTTGGTGACTCATTCCCAGGCCGATACAATTTGTCAGTGCAATTACACAGCCCTCCATTTGTATTAACTCATTCTTTAAGTATTGTACGGTATTTTGTTTAATTTGACAATTTCTTATTGTTTGGCCTTTTGTATTTAATTTCTTACATTTTTCCTCATTATAGTATTTTTGGGATTTGGACATTATATTTCTTGGTCTTTTCCATCTCATTTTACTTTCTAGTATTTTGGCCTTTATTTATTTTGGCTTTTTCTTGTTTATAGTAATTTGTTTCTTGTCTGTGTAATAATTATTTTTGTATTGAATTTAGTTAAATGAATTTCATAAGATATTTATTATAAACTAGCTGTACCCGGCCACGCGTTGCTGTGGCTCAGTCTGGTTAAATGGAAAAGAAAGAAAAGAGAAAGCGCACGTTTCTAATATGTTTAATTTCACAATGCTTGTGGGTATACAATATTTTTTGTTGTTCCATTGTCTGTGCAGATATAGAGATTGTCTGGTTTGCAGACTCTAGAACACGCAACATATAACTCCTGCAAGCAATATTAATGCGTTCCCAAATGGTCTGATGTTTCCACGCAAATCTTGCAATGATCGATCAAGAGCCTCGAGTGATTTTTTGTGCACCATTGTGTATTCATCCCAAACAATAAGTTTGCATTTCTGCAATACTTTTCCCATGCCGGATGCTTCTGAAATGTTGTATGTGGGAGTTTCAATGAATTGCATGTTCAATGGCAATTTCAAAGCAGAATGAGAAGTTCTTCCACCTGGTAGCAATGTCGCAGCTATTCCAGACGACGCAAGAGCTAAGGCTATGTCATTTTGGGATCGAATTGCTGCCAGAATGAATCTAATTAGGAACGTTTTACCAGTTCCTCCTGGCGCATCTAAGAAGAAGATTTCTCCAACCCCGTTATTGACAGTTTGCATTATTTGATCGTTAATGCCTTTTTGCTCAAGCGTTAGCTTAGGAATATTTGATTGCACATATGACAAAAGATCACCCGTGTTGTAATTTTGTTCACGACGCAATTCTACGTCGAACGAAGCAGCAGCAGATCGATTAGGTGATGGCATTCCCAATTGATTGAGAACTTTGTTCGTGATTTCTAAGCACAAATCTTCAATCATTATCAACGCTTCGTTGTAGATTTCTGCTGTGAAATCCATGTTCATATTTGAATTTTCCTTGCGTATTCGACGGAAAATATCTTCAATCATGTGTGATTTATATTTCTCCCATAACTGTGTTGGAGATGAAGGAGAGCAGGCGGTCAATATGCTTGCAAAAAATGCACGAATTTGATTTGGATGTGACGTGTTGCAGGCGTCATTAATGCATACATCGCAGTGTCGGTTGTTCTCCAATAAATTCAGAGCTTGATATGCACTGCGGAAAGTGGCATGTGTGATGCCGTTGACAATTGTCAATTGCTGGAAAGACATTGGACCGGGCACATTTACCAACAGCATGCTAAGAAAGAAGCATTCATCTTGATTAGGATGCACGGTGTAGAGTCTGCCTATCGTAGTTTCTTTGAATATGCCAAGTTGTCGGTCGACTCGCTCTCCTCGTTTGCATCATTCAAATGATTTTCTACTCGCATTCCATGTGTAATACGTAGGCACTTCCGAATACAGCAGTGTTTTCGCAAACGCGTCATTCTGACATAACGTGAAGAAAGCATTTAACATTGTAGCCGGTGGATTCAGGGCTATTTGTTGCATATTTGCAGCCGTGAAATAAACGCGTTGTCCATTTTCTAGATGTACTTCTAAGTGAACAACAGCTGGACTTCGTTCACGTATGGGAAATGAAAGAATTCGCCATACAGCTTCATTGCTGCTTATGTATGTTCCAGCCTGATACTGTGCGATTTGATCGATATGTATGACCGCATTCCTACCACTTCTTTCTGGTTGCACGCCAAAAACTGCCATGTCGCTGCCTTTAGTCACGTACTTACAAATGTATTTGATCGATTTAACGGAGTTACAGTATTGCACGTTTATGTGCGCTTTATATGTTTTTGATAGCAAAGGCGAACGCTATGGTAAACGATACAGCTCAATTCCAATGCAATGTCACACGAAATAATTAAATCAAAATAAAAATAAATCGAAATCTATGAAAATTCAATTTAACAATGCAATCGGAAACATTGAAATGGAATCGTAAAATATTTAGTATAGCGTGTGTTGCTTTTGCGTCCAACAGATGGCGCTGTTTTTAAAAAAAAAGCATGTTTTTACCTGTCACAGGTGTGACATCTATATAATCTATACTAATAAAAGGCAAAGCCCTCACTGACTCACTGACTGACTGACTGACTCATCACTAATTCTCCAACTTCCCGTGTAGATAGAAGGCTGAAATTTGGCAGGCTCATTCCTTACAGCTTACTTACAAAAGTTAGGCTGGTTTTATTTCGAAATTCTACGCGTAATGGTCATAACTGGAACCTGCTTGACTGACTCACTCATCACTAATTCTCCAACTTCCCGTGTAGGTAGAAGTCTGAAATTTGGCAGGCTCATTCCTTACAGCTTACTTACAAAAGTTAGGCAGGTTTTATTTCGAAATTCTACGCGTAATGGTCATAACTGGAACCTGTTTGACTGACTCACTCATCACTAATTCTCCAACTTCCCGTGTAGGTAGAAGTCTGAAATTTGGCAGGCTCATTC